>NW_008751845.1:740611-782203 GCF_000715545.1 Opisthorchis viverrini
CAGGATGGGGACCGCGTGATCCTCACTGTACCTGGTTGGAGACACTATAGGATATGGCTGCCAACCGATGCCAGTGGCGTTCTTGTCAGTTTCTATCCAGATTGCCCGAGTGAATGTCTGGAGGTGTAGGCACCTCGGAATGATTGTATTAAGCTAGCACTAAGTCCTTTCCCCGTCCACCTTTACTCTTCTTTACAATAAGGCTTTCAAATAAGTCATGGTTGTAAGGCAGTGAAGCATCAGTGTTGAATGCTGATGTCATGCTGTCGATGATGATGATGATGATGATGATGGTGATGATGATGATGATGATGATAATGATGATGATGATTTATTTTTTATTTACCGATCAATCCAAAGAAGTCCTCGAGTTATAGCAAGCCTAGGATGGGTTTCGAATGAGTTTACGGCGGTTATAGTTAGTCTATCCTGGAAATTTGTTCACCTTTATCCGGTACTTGACCGAATGAGTACCGGTCGCTTTAGACTCATGCCTCAATCCAGCGGTTCGAAACACGGCTTTATGCTGCCACAAGCTCTTTGTTTTTTTCAAAGTGAACTAATGCTTTCGCACTCTCCTGCTTTCTTCAACTGCCTGACAGTCTATTTTATACTGTTGCAACCGTGGCAAGTGTCCGCGTTCTGTACGAATGACTTTAGTGTCTAATGGAACGTGCTTAATTTAGATTAAAGTCATCGTGTACATAGCCTGGGAGTATGCTAGCCACAGACGGGGATTTTGGTTCCTTTTGTTCTATATAACCCTTTGAACGGTAACAGCCAACTGGAGCACGGAATGCGCACTGTCTTGCTCGCCATTCTTTCTGGTCAGCTTCCTAGAAAAAAATTGGTTGTGCTTGTGTGTGTGTACTCAGTGCATTGTTGTGGCTGTTTGGTGATTGCCTCCAACAACCTATGCTCGCAACCACGCAGGGTTATCTAATTTCCAATGAGGGTTGGATCTACCCTACAGACACGTTCGCAGCACTGGGTTGGGAAGGAGGTAGATTTCTTCAGGTGATTTTCTGACATTCTTTTCCCGGTTGTCTCGGGGGCGAGATGGCTCAAGAGCGCGAATTTACTGACCAGAAGGTCCGTCACCGAACCCGACCTCTGCCTCTTGACTTCCCTGTCTAGGTTTGGGCAACCTGATAATATCACAGCCCTCGTGCTTTCCTCGAGTGGCATGGCAGCTAGGCACCGGAAGATTGTTACAGCTGAACCATTTAAAAATTTTTTTTGCCTCGGTTATTCTATGCGATATCAGCACATCCCCAGCTTAGCGATCCCCCCGTGCGACTTTCCCCCATCAGAAGCAATGTTTAACAAAAATCGTATTGGAAAATGACTGCCCTGTTGGTTCCCTTCTAACAGACGTGAGCTTGTTGCAATTTGGATTGTTAGGTGGAGAGAGATTCGGCTCTTTGACTGCGTGTCGATCCGATGAAACCCCACAGGTCTCCGTAATGGATTCACCATGTAAGGCCGTATCTGATTGGTGAGTGTAAACCTTACAGCGGTCAACAAGACCCACCAGTCAGCGGCTTGATTGAGCAAATACCCTAGGCTCTGTTACTGCAAAGCCGAAGTTATACCAAGTTTAATTCTTTAGCTATTCGTGCAACTCTGTATGTTGCGTAATAAACAAGAAGCACTTGTCTTAATCATTCATTTGCATGCCAATTTGGTTTTGACGTATGACACACCTGAACTCAGCTGAATCTTTCGCTTATGATGTTTTTAAGCAACTGAATGTGGTGCACCAGACCGCCTCAAGTTTCAGTTGGTACAACGTTCGACTTATCGTAATGTATTGCATAGACTTAATACAGGTGGGTCTCCTGTCAACAGCCGTCTAGTCTGCTCAGAGAAGACGAACTATATCTATCCGATATGTGACACACGTGACTGATAGTTTTTCACACCGGTACTCTACCTCAGACAAAAAGTAGACACATTAAGGGGCACATCCGACCGAAGCTCCCATTGGGGGGTTCTTTCTTACTTTAACAATCCTTCGCCGACGTTTGGAATGTTCCCTAATTCGACATTAACTCCAGACCAATTTTCAGAGAGCCGTTCGTTAATAATTACCTGGACGGGTTGATCCGTTGTGGTGGAGGACCTTGAGCTAGACCACCTAATTACTGGAATATTTGAACGTGTCTGTCTGTGTTTCACAATCGCGGCACATACTGCTACTATTTCAGTAATGTCGTTTGCATTTGTACGCCTCATCCTTACTGACTGCTCTCCATTTACCGACCATTTTTTGCAGATATTTCTTTAAAAAGCCAAGTGATGAGTTTGGGACTGGTGCTGTTCATGAAGAACTTACTGATGATAACGCGGTTTTGCCGCTTTGGGATGGCAAAGTTGTGGCAAGAATCGAACGGGCCGACTGAATACTACTCGTTCTTTGCCCAAACTACTCAGTCTTTCTTGATGCGGGTCCTATTTTGTTTGTTCCCAACAAAGAAAACTCACTGCCCTCCCCAACCCAATCTTATTGCGACATCTTTACAGCTCACGTGACAACGAATTTATTTCATCCGCTCTTTTCTCTTGGATCACGTGTTGTATTTACCTTACGAGTGCATCAATTTTTCTGTTTATCAATTCTGGATATGATGTTATACTCATGATGTATATATACGTTTACGCATATTGAGTGACCCACGTTTTTCCCCTGGAGTGGTTCACACTCATTGAATAAACTCATGGGATGTCATCGGACGACTGTATCACGTTTGTCTGAACCGATGCGGCCTTTCTGATGAAGTCCAAACTGAGTTGGCTTTGTTAGTCAAGCGCACTTTGGCATCTTCAATTCGAGTGGAGAGAATCAAGATGTTCACACAAACACTAGGATGCACTGAGAGCGGAATACGGTGAAATAAACGGTGCGAGACCTAAGTTTGGATACGCAGATTATCAATTGCATTTCTATCGTCGACATGATGCGATACTGTACAGTAGACTAATTCGGGTTATTTCGAATGGATGGCAACTAAAACGGGTGTTTTTTCGTTTGTTTTTGTTGTTGACAACAGAATTGCTAACAATAGTTATGTCCACCAAAGTGGTAACCACACTAGTAGCCAGTCCTTATAAGTTACGAGTGCTACTTGTGTAACGGTGATACTACTGATGGGGAGGCACGCGAGTAGTATGTGTTGTTCGTGGAATTTCGCTTTGCGTCTTTTGAGAAGGGGAGATCTGTTGCGGAACTCGTGGAGTCACTTTAACATTTGCTTGGATATGACCGAGGAATGATTGGAGTCAATGAATCTCCAGGAAAGTTCAAGAAGACGCGTTCAGGAGAAGATGGGTGTCCAGTTTTTGTGAATAAGATGCAAATTAGAGGTTTGCTTCCCTGTTCAATGGTCTGTAACCGGTCAGTTGGCATTTCCTAGTAAATAACTCCGCAGCGAGGGCCTTCTTCATTTCACTTGTAGACAACCTTTGGAGTTGCTCGTCTAATGCAAGTAGTTTGTGTCACTTGTGTACAAGGAAAGGCCAATTGTACCAATTTGTATAGGATGATGTCTATCAGGTTCACGTCCGTCAAACGGTTTAGTCCTTTCTTGGTTAATTGGACATCAATGTGTGATTCCCATCCGAGAGGACAAAATCTGGGTTAACGTTAAATTCATGTGTTTTATATGATGGTGATGTGGAAGACGCATTGTCATCCCACGCAACCAGACCAATGGATGACAAAACGAAGCCAACGTAGTTCACAATACCCATGTAAATGCTCCTTTGTTCGTCTGAATGGGAGATTTTTCTGTCAGCACATTCGGTCAGGAAGGAAAATTGTTGCATGTTAACAAACTACTAGCTTTGCGAACTCGACAAGCTGCATCTGAGGACTAAGTACGGTCTGCTTTGTATCCGCAAATGACTGCTCGTCGTCAGTTATATATCGTCTGTTGCCCAAGTCAGTTTCCGTTTATCAAGTCGGTCAAATTCGTCAGCTTAGGCGACAGTTTTAGTCAGCCGTTCCTCCGAACTTCGGTTACTCCAACTGTTTATTCGTTCTGTGTCACCAGACAGACGTAACTCGCAACACTAATGGAAAGTTCTAGCATCTTATAGGTACAACATAGGTGGCAGACTGGTTTCATCTGCCAGAACACAAGATCGCATGAACACCGAGAATCGACCCAAAAATGAGCATCCAGATGAATCCGGCGAAGTCGATTAAAACGTCTGGTTGAATGAGACAAGATTGAATAAGCCATAGGTTCAGATGAAACAAAGACCAGTGCCACCGACACAACGAGCCTCCGCTGATTTATTCATGCCTGATGAATGTCTATAATTCTTTTTGTAGAAACATAACGAGTTAACTGCCCTTAGGTTCCTCGAGAAGCGCCAGTCGCGCTAAAATTCACCAAAACATCACTTTGTGTCACTTTGAAAAACGAAGGATGACGGACTAAGAGGTTGAGTTGTCAGAGTTGGAAAATGAATGATAATTCGTCCCGATGGCACAAATGCAGTAAGACCGGACGGTTTGAACACATAGTGTTCAAACCACACTGATTAACAGTAATCCAGGTGCTACTTTCTTCAAAAAGTGATCAACCCGTACCGCCTACATTTACCGATATCTTTGAGAGCATTGATAAACGCTGTACGGAATCGAAGAGCTGGGAGCATTTTCTCTGACTATAGACGACCAACTGGTCGGCGCATCAAGGGACTCGTTAGTTAGATTAGACATCTTCCAACCTTTTATGATGTGACTGCCTTTAAACTAGCCTTTCCTCGAGAGCCTTGGCTGTTTTAATCTCCTTGTTTGCTGTGTAGTTGATGAAACACAGTGCGTTTGTGTTGTAGTGGCAATCCCTAATTTTGTGTATCTAACCGAGTCTAGCCAACGGTAAAATATGAAAGCTTGTGACAATCTGGGGACTAAGGTAATGCGGTTGTACGCTCAGACATAACACCCTGTGTAGTAGTCAACTGTCGTTGATCATAAAAAAATATAACAAACTATCCTCGAGGATTTTCTTCCAACACAAGCTTAGTATCTCCGCGTTGTCAAATTTGCACCAGACTGGTATTGTCCATTGGGATACAAGTTAAGATACCGATAGGTAGACTTCTCCCTACAGTTTGCTTCCATAAAGTAGCCAACCCTTCGTGGAGACCAATTCCGACTGGTCCCATTGAATTCCGCTTATGATCTGTCTGGAATCAGTTCTCAACTTACCGCAGGGCGAATTTGTTACATTTTTGACTAGTAAGTTAACGAAAATCGTTAAGATTCAGTTTATTCACGGACGAATTCTCAAATACAGCACTTTAAAGCGTCCGCCCCCTGGGGTAGCCATGTCCCCTTCACTGGTTGTCGTGAATCAGTTCCAGCGTACTCCTTCATTATACACAAAACCTGCAAATAGGGCTTCTCGTTTGGGTGATGTGAAGTGTACCTTGTTGGATTTTTTGTTCTCTACGACCTCGTGAGCGACTTATTTGATAGTGTGTGGACACATGTTATATTAGTAGGTCCGAATGACAAGTCTATCAAATTTTACAGGTACTTTTGACGACTCAGTTCGAAATACAGGCTGCTGATCCTATAACAATTAAGACAGTACGTCGATGAATGTATACACACACCTGAGATTACAACACAAACGCGAAAAGTGAAAAATTGTTTCATGGCGAAAACACAACCAGAATAGTGTTTTTTAAAGTTAGTGGTAAATCACTTGAATTTGCCAGATGGAAAAGTAGCAAATACTACAATCAATTAGAGCAGTAAACCATGGTCAAACCTTGGCTTGAAACTTCTAACTAGTGGTTGTATATGGTAGTCCCTTGCAATGTTAGTCGTTCCGAAGAGTAAAATTAAACATTTTGAAGGTCACAGATGCTCAGGACACCATCTGGGAAATGTGATTTTCGGCCGATTTTGTTTGTTTACTGTCGAAGGGTTGTTGTGAAGTTGTGCCTACATGCAAGTCAGCCAAGTGCTATGTCCACGTACCCCACTTCGTTCAGTTCCGATTAAAATACTAAGCCAATATTTATGTTACATACCCTTCTAGAAATTCCTGTGTGTTCTGTATTCCAAATCGATTGGAAGTTTTCTGAGCCGTCGCTCTTTCTAAGCGCACGCTGACGGCGTTTTTCTTCAGGATTCAAAGCAAGAATCACTGAAAAATCAGCAGTTTCCCCTTACCCTTTCGTCTACCGTTTTGATAGTCACACCTTTGTAGACAAAGTAAGTCGATATCATTCTCTGCCACAACCGATCACGCATTGCCACCGATCGCATGACGATTCCGAACTGTAACAGTGTTATGCCGATTTCTGTTCTGTTACCGGCTAGTTTTCGTCGTGTAATAGGATCAATTACCACTTTAGTTCTCCATTACTTCTATCGATTACTGGTTGTCCACCAATTTTTCGTGGCCCGGGTTCTCGCTACCCTTGCCTTTAGGAAAGCCAGTTTTCCACTCAGCTCATGGTACCTCCGAATTCTTGGAGGAATTTTTTCATAGTGAATCCACTCTCACATCTCATGCTTGAGGTGCGGTGCTTCTTTGTAACTCTGTCCCTGCGCCGCATAAACTTTTGCGCCTTATAACCAATGTATCGCTGAATGGTATCCTGCAAAAAACCTCACTGTCGGGAGTTGGCTTCACCTGACTGGTTTCACCTCCACTACCATGAGAAATATTCAGAGGAGCTGACCTCCTTTGTCCTCTATCTCAGTCTCTCAAACGTGTATTCCATCCAGTTATCTCCAAAGTGTTTCGGTTCTCGCTGCAGAACTGAACTGCCTTGCTCTTCCTTCTATACCAGAACAGCCAGACTCTTGTGCCACTGGACCTGTTTTGTGTTTCCGAACTGAAATCTCTGACATTCAAACCCTAGTTCAAATGTATTTTCCTCCATTCACCAAACTGTTCGCATTTTCATTTGCCTTTTTTAAGTGACTTATGATTTATGCCAAGGGGTTCCCTTTTTATGTAATCCAAAGAACTCGATTTGATCGTGCATAATTGAAAACCAAGTATATTCACGTGACAGCATGTAGTCTCAAAGGTGTCCACTCACCAGCCGTGACATAGTTACAGTGGCTATTGGAACAAACTGGGACCCAAGTCTGGATTAGTTAAGGGAACAGAACCAGACTCGAAAGTACACCAACAGCAAATGTACAGACGTGTTTCAGTTCAACTTATAATCCATGAACAAACTAAACTGGTTTACGATGAAGCTTTTTTTCTAAGTAAGTCGAACATAGCTTCGTATTTTCAGGGAGATTAGTTTAGCACAATCCATGTAAATCCATTCGAACCATGAGGCCTCTTCAAGGTTATCGTTGCAGTAGAAACCTAAAAAGACCCGACACAAGCCATGCTACCGAAATCCACGTGGGTCTACTGTTATTACTGTCTACCTTCAGATATCAAATTCCACATGAGAAAAAGTCTGCTGAATGTTTTCAGAATGGGTTATTTGTGTAATGAAGGGAGTACAGAATGTGAGTGAATCAATGGTATTGCTATACTGTTGGACTGACATGAAGTTAGGATGTCCTCACGTTTGCCCTTTCACTTGAATCGGCTGCATTCGATTCGTTCCTCTGAAAGGAAGAAATGAAAACTAGTTTGATTAAGTGGAAGGTGAAAAGCATACAATATAATTTTGCTGTGTAAAAATGTTTCCACCTGCGAGAAATGTCCTAACACAGGGAAAGGTCAGAAGGTCTCCAGGCTGATGAATTCACCTTCCCGTTGGACAAGTTTTCGTTTTCATTTCATCCACAAAAATCAGAAGCGCGGGATTTGACTATCCAAACTAATGGGTCACTGTAGCTGGACCGAACCCTTCGATTTCACCAGTCATAAACCGCATTACATTTTCGTATTGATGCCACATGATGGATGTAATACACCATACATCAGGTTTCCGAAAACTCCTGGACAGCTCACTTCATAAACGAGAGATTCAGGTGTGGTCTAGAAGAGTTTCCCATGAAAACAAAATTAATACGCGTGTTTTAGTCGAAACACACCATCTATTCGAACTCACCTCGCGGAACATCAAAGCAGTTATGCCACTGGTCGAAGGAGATCGATCCAGAGCTTGCACAACGGTTCATGAATGTTTCTAAACACGCATTGGAGGGGAGTAGAACTTGGTACAACAGACTCAAGTCTCTTTCATCCAGGCTCCTATAGAAATGCAAAAAAGATAAAGGGTTCGATAAATAGCAGCGAGGAGAATAGATACCTGGCTTTGTTCAAAGACAGCTGGTGTCTAACTTCCTATATAGCAGTCTTTCGAAGAGGGGCCAACAAGACCAAATTTTTGTAAGATTTCTAACCTCTACGAAGGTCACTCCACAACTCCGTAATTTATTTCCATAAACGGCCAACAACTAAGCATCTATCAAGACTGCTAGCAATCGGCATACATCTCCAGCTTTACTTCATTGGAGGAACTTGCGGCTTTACCTAGTAAATCTATTTTTTTCTTATTTAGGACGGACTGTGAACGAAGACTCAAGGGCAACATGGTCACCATGAGAAAATCAAAATGCAACGAAGAGATACATCGAAGTACTGGCATAATTCTTAGATCATTCATGCCAAACAAGCCACGAACAATCAACTCAGGACGTCTACTAATATGGTCGTACAAAGACAAACGTACAAACTCATCAGAATAACTAGCCCAGGATAGGAGGACGACTGTTCAAGCGAGAGTGATGTGAATATGAACATACATATCCACAAGCCACGAACAATCAACTCAGGACGTCTACTAATATGGTCGTACAAAGACAAACGTACAAACTCATCAGAATAACTAGCCCAGGATAGGAGGACGACTGTTCAAGCGAGAGTGATGTGAATATGAACAATACATATCCCGTAAACCTCACAATAGAGGTCATAAGTAGTCTGTTTAGGGGAACCTGAAAACTACAGGGGGACTGTGCGGGAAATTTACTTTTAGAGAAAAGTTCATCCCAACAAGAAACGTACCTCAAGTCATCTGGTCTCGAGCTAGCAGCGGCCTATCAGGCGACTGCTTTAATTTAGCCTTCATGTCTCATCTAGTTTCTCAACCTACTGGTATCTTGTTCGGGTAGGTTAGATCAGCACTTATCATGTGCTATCGTTCCCAGATTGTCTGGCAGGCCCTGAAGTTTGTGGAACATGGTTGGACAACATCGCTCCGGTTTACTACAGGCTTCTGATGCAATACCCGCATTTGTTCCTATAGTATTCAACTGGGTGCTCTGACAAGCAGAATCACGCACGACTTTCATTTCCCGCGACTCCTTCGCGATAACGGTCACTTTTGTTTATGGTAAATTGGAGGTGAAAAAGATCCCGACGCGACAAAGGGGCTACGAGGGGAGAGCAACAACAACAGTTAAGGAAAAGAGCTGAACGTCACACTAGGCTCTCGAGGAATTGTCAACCGGACCGATCGGCATACAACCGGTTGTTTCTCAGGACATATATGGAGCCTCTTCTGACACGTCACAGAAATTCATGCGTCGTAGTGAATGATCGTGAAATCTTCACTTTAAAAATGAAATTCACTGCTGGGATATTTCAGTGTCACCACGCCTTCTGGTTGACTCCGAAGATCTGGAACTTACTTATGGAGTATTGGGCAGAACTCTCAGAGGAAATTCAAAACTGGTATCCTATCATGGAAAAAATGTGACACGGGCTTACGGTTTTGCACCTGCGTATTACGTTTACTAACAGATGCTCAAATTGATGAGACTGAGAAATCTAAATACCTTTAGACGGCCCTCGTACTTATTCGCTCTTTTCAGCCTTGTGTTCAGAATTACTTTCGGTAGACTCCTTTTCGGATATCCAGATAAATGTCTCTTAACCTCGGACTCCCCACCGGTTTAAACGAACAACCTGATACCCTTTAGAAATGCTTTTTTGCTTGACTGAACTCGGCTCTATGTTGGCAGCTTTTATTTACCCTCCATGTGGTTTGGTCCAGACAGGTTACCTTTGCTCATTCTGCAGTGCTGACCGTGACTAAGGGCTCTAAAGTCCGATTGGAGCTGAGCCGTTTCCATTCAGTACATTCACTCTAAAACAGAGGGATCGAATGTAAATGTGAAACCTACACCGATGAAAAAGAGACCATGGAGCAAGCGTCCACGAGTCGACCGATCGTAAATCTTACTCTTTCAAACGAATCACCTAGTGAAGGTCAAATCCAAACCATTTTACCAAACACGCTCATACACGAGATTCTCTCAAGTTCATTCGAGCACCAATTCGGGTCTCGGGCTTTGGCAATCAACTCACACAGGTCCCTGTGGACACACTGGGAAAGTGTGATCTAGAACAATCTAGAGCGCAGTTTATCACAGATGAAACTACTCAGTTAGATGAAGGAAGGTCGTTCATACCGTTATACCGTTGCTCTCAGTAGCCACTTGTTTACGAAAGTGGATGATATTGTTAAGCTTAGTTGACACGGACTTGGGCTGCCTTCTACCTTTTTCATATTCTACATATTAACTGACTTATTGGTCAGATCTGGTACACTTAACTACATTGATGCGGAAACAGTTGTGCTGCTGGCGATGGGGATAAGCCAATGACCTTGTGAACCACTCTGAAAGCTTATGAACTATCGGGCTGTTTGTCCTTTCTGGTAGCAATTTATAAGTTTAATTGAGGCAGGCGATTAGTTCAAATTAAAACTTTGACAAAGTGCGCATAAGCTTTTATACGTAGACCAAGGTTTTTTTAATCTTTAGCCGAGTCCCTTGGAAGCAACTTTATTGCATAAAAAATCACGTTGTTTTGAGCAGCGATTTCATTCCCTTCATAATAAAATGGCATTAGGCAAATAGTTTAATGCCTAGCAGCGTAGTAGCTTGTTAGCGTGTTCAGCACCTCGCTAAATTATGAAATCTTCACTTAACGTTAACGAAAATCAAGTTCACCCATTCAGTTCATATGCCGTCAAGCAAAAATATCCGTAGATCAGTAACCAAGTTTGTAGTAATTGCCACGCACACACTCAGGCTGGGACCAGCCCACTTCAAAATGGGTGAAAATACACCAGCTAGCTCTCTTCCCGATCAGTAGGTGGAGTGCTCCCTTCACATGGAACCACTAAAAACTCTGATTGACCTCTACAGTCAACACCGAGTGGGCCACATAAAAATAGTTGGTTTTTATCAAAATCTCTCTTGAAAGTTTTGTTTGTCGTAGTATCGACGGGGCTAGCGTTGGTGATGTCACTGTCCCACTTTAATAGCCCTGTTTTAATTGTTCCAAGCGGAACAACTCTATTAAAACAAAATGAATTTGAAAAGTTTCATTGTCGTGTGATAATGTTTGCTCCAGCAACAGGTAAGGTTCGGTCACATATGCAAAATTCACCTCCAACTATTGATTTTTTCAGATCCACTGCCGTTATCTGTAAGACAAACTTATATTTCAGTCATTCTGCGCTTAGCTGGCGAGAATAGCAATGTAGCTGTCCACTCCTTTGCCATTGTGCGTCCGACGAGTTTCAGTATTCGACTCGTCCACGGTTGACGGAATAGCGCGGTGGACCACTTTCACCTAGACAGTGTATAATGTCACTATTCACAAAAAATCACGTAACCTCAAATTATTTAATATTTTTCGGGATTAACCGTGAGGGAACAGTGTGATCCCACTCTGAATAACGCTCACTTTCACTTAGTACCAGACAGGCAGAAGAGATTATCCATTTCATCCAATTCTGTTGTTCAGTGAGACCCATCGTAGTTGTTGTAGTTATTCACTTATGCATTGAGTCTAGTAAGCGATAGGCTAGTCCGTGACTTTGTAGGCAAGCTAAATCAGTGAGCTATTTTTGGAAACTAGATACTCGTTTATGGTAATGCTTTCATTACACCCCATCTACACAAATTCTCTTCTTTAGAGCCTAGCTGATTGTTATGTTCGGTTTCATCATCCACTGTATGAATCGCATACCACAATATATCTTAGAAAATGAAACTGAAAGTCATGCAGTAGCCAGTTAGAATGCGTATTGATTATTTTCTTTGATCCAGGGTCATACAAAAACCTGGAAACTTTTACTCTTGCTGGACCTTGCGCTTCAGGGAGAGAGAACTGAGGATATCCTATCCGTCAATAAAACTATCGATAAAATGTTCTACGTATTTCCTTTAACTCTCTTGAGTAGTTCAAGTTTGTTACAACCTCACCGAATGCGGGGGCAAATTTGAGTGCAACTATGGTTCAAACTGACCAAGCCCACATTGGCACTGGATGATCGTATGCAGTGGAACGTCGGGCTATTATTCAGGTTTACAGGTGTAGATTTAATACATATTCTAGCTGATGCATTTGGCCTAATCACCGATGTCATCCAGTACAACGTCTTTGGTGGACTTTCTCACTTCAGATGGTGAGCGTCATTGGATTGGGCAGTGTCCAACTCCCAGCCAAGTACTTCGAATCAGACAAGTGTAAGTGATTCCGAACTGTGAAGGCACTGGGTGATAACATAAGGAAACTCAACATGAATCGCGCAACATGTACATTGCCCAGGCTTTCAACAGAGCATCGGAAATACACAAGGAATACACTTTCAGGGAAGGCCAACTTCTACTCAACACATTTTGAGGTGATAGCTATCCTGATCGGTTTTCCTCAACAAACTTGCCCATTCATGTGAATGCCGGGTTAGCTGGACTTCTTACGGCTGCGTTACAGATGTGTTTGAGCCAGCTATATATTAACGTGGGGACTCGAAACACATTTCAATGTATGAATTGCACCAGACTATTTGCAGCCCGGGTGCATTCATTGGTGGCTGATCAGGTGGCCGTTGATGTGTTCGTCAAGCCTGGCAATTTTCATCATTATCAGCTGTAATAACCGCGTACTGGTCGTACACTGGTTGTAGCTGCCACAGTTTCGTTCACCGATGATTGGGGGGTAAGTAGCTGCGCATTGCACGCGCGAGCTGGTAAATTGGTGCATAAATCCAGCACTTTCAGTGAGTTGTCAATTAGGTTGAAAAGTTTTGTCAACGCGCACTGAAGATGCCACTTCGATGGGTGATGAAACGTCTGCAAGCTAATTGCTAAGCTAGGTGAACAAAGTAATTGCCAACCGGTCAAGCAGTATTGCATTTCACCCTTGAATGATTGTGGCTGACCGTCATCATCTATGAGCAACTGAAATGGCTTTGTTTGTCAATTAACACGCTCTCCCGATTCTCACTACATTAGCCGGAAGACGAGAACGGTGTCTAAACACGTGTCCGAATAATTCCCTTACCGGCTGACCAAAGCTGGTGGAAAAATTGTTCACAAATCAACACTCGCATAATTCGTAGACACGGGTTAGCCAGTTGTCTGTGCAATCGCATTCGATGTTCCAGTCTGAAGTCACCATACGGAAGCGAATTAGAACGTTTAACATCGCGGGAGCCGTTGTCATTAGTATTCAAAGATTTGTATCTCGCATTTATAAACGCCTGCTTTAAGCACTTGGCTTCTCATGGCCTGGGCAGCTCAACATTGATTTGAATAGTCATGTGTCACGATAAGTCGATCAATCCTGATTATCCAGGTTCTGGACATGTCTCCAGACAATCGAAAATTCTGCCCTCCATTTTGTCGCACGTATCACATCCTTGTAATTTTCGGGTTGATATTTAGGCAACTTGAACGTTTAATTTTGTGTTGTTCGAACTTACCTGTCTCTCTGTTTGACCATGATGACGAGTTAACTTTGTTCAAATTAGTCTACCTGGATCTAACTGTTAAAGGAAACCAGAAGTTGGAACATCACAAGCCGGAGATGGTCTCAGTAGATTTTGTTGGGATTCTTTGACAGTAATCTGACGTTGACGTTTGTGGTGCCTATGCTGTTCCAACCAAACGCTCGGAAACGGCTTACCAAGGACTTTCTATGCCATCAGGTGAAACGCAATCAAGGTCACGTGCAGTTCTCACAATCGGCCGATGGTTTGAGCTTAACAGTCCTTTCCATTTGTCTCATGGATGGCATGCACACGATGAAGACGGCTCTCAAGAGATAACGCTACTTACAGACAACAGTCCTCTCAAATTTTAACTAGAATCCTTTGACTATACTTTCAGGACCAGGCGGACAGACTTACTTGAAATACCTATCCAGTTGTCTCGATCGTCATTCTGGAAGCTGGTGTGGTCGTTCAACCAGTTCATTATTACGTTGAGAGCTAGTGGGGCTGGTTTAGGGAAAACACAGCAATGTGTTTATGTAATTCACATTGTTACCACTGACCACGCTAACCAGTTCTCTGTTTGGGTTAATATACATGCTTCTTTTTGTCTTGTGAGAGTACACGCTTCCAACCGACCAGGATGTACATTCGTTGCTGTGTAGATCAACAAGATATTGATGCAGCAGCCAAATACCTTGTTTTTT
This sequence comes from Opisthorchis viverrini, assembly GCF_000715545.1. Taxonomy (NCBI): domain Eukaryota; kingdom Metazoa; phylum Platyhelminthes; class Trematoda; order Opisthorchiida; family Opisthorchiidae; genus Opisthorchis; species Opisthorchis viverrini. Next base: position 755,065 of record NW_008751845.1, read on the forward strand.
GTCCTCATGCTTCATTGCTTGACCCAGAAGCACAAGCTTTCTTGTTTTGCTGTATCAGGACTCACGTCTGAGTACTATTCACCCGCATCTAGATAATGCAAGTCGATTGACGTGAGTCTACTGCTTTATCTTGTTTTTTTGTTCCTGCTGGATACTCTACTCCCATATGGTCGTTCTGCGCGCATGTTGCTCGGAAAGAAAGCGCATGAATTTTATCCGAATGGTTTGTGTTACATGGTAAGAACCAATCAATGGACCGCGCCTAACAGCAACGCGATGTATTTTCCTGTTTTACTTCATTCAGTTAAAGTTGAAATAGCATAACATGCCCAGGTTGACGAACAAATCTTTCTGAGCCTGGAAAGATTGGGCAAATCAACGCGACCAGATTAAACATTGACGATTCCATTAGACAATCTATTCGCCCTAGTGGATTCCCGGCAAGTCATTGATTATCAGGTGACCTTAATTCAAACGAGAAAGGGGTTAACCCTTATCTGGCATGGTGAGCTGCTTTATACCGAATAGATCGGCTACACCATGGTCTCCGATTTTCCAGCATCGGTTTCATGATCCTTTCCGAACAGAATACAAATTCGTAAGATGAATGGGCTGCCTGATGGAGGTGGTTATACCAAAATATATACCAAAGTACTATGCCCAAAAAACCTTGTCTATCCAAAATAAATGATAGGGTTTCCAGTTTTATCACATTTGTATCTGAATCACATTCTGTTTGGCTCGTTCCACATTGTAAACACTTCTTAGAAGTCTTGTACAGCTTTTGTGCAAACCTGTGTTGCAAATTCTTTTGGTATTTTGGCAAGGAACTGTCGACAGTAAATTAAGTGGTTGTTGCTCGGGTCTGACAGTTTTTGCGCAGATGGAATTGAGGGTTGATAGAACGCCTTGTGGTGCGCTACCTTGTGCCGGATGAGCAAGAGAGAACATGCTAGCCGTTAACTTGTACACTTCGTAGATTTCGTACAGACGGTGGCTAGATATGACAACTCTTACGGAGCTTGAAAGTTTAGACACAGCCTCACTGACAAATAAATGGTCTGGAAACTTAGGGGGGATTGATAACTTTATGTTCGCCGGAAAAATCCCAGTTTGAACGAATGTCCTTGCATGTCTGGGGCCGTGCATACCAATTTTGTATAATGAGGGCTCTGAGACTTGTCGTTTACCAAGGAATCCTTATCCTATCGTGTATCTTTGTAATTAATTCTTAACAAAACAACTTGAGAGGTCACCACAATAAGTATGCCATTTATCAGGGTATATTCCCTCCCATGGCATAACACTGACGAACGTGGTATAGGAACACGACACGTTTTGTTCCAAAATTAGTCGTTCTACGTTTAGGTTTTGCTTACCCTACTCGGGTTCTCTTTACTCAGTTTCCCCAGCTCTTTTGAAGTGCCGACTTGAAGAAGGTTTTTATATCGGAAGCACAGCGTTACGGAGCGTTTCTGTCCATAAAAATGCTCTAGCAAACAATAGTGATGTTCTGATGAGAATGACTTTAACCCGCGCATGTATACGTTTCTCTTGAAAGAATAATAAGCGAGGGGTATATTTTTATGCTTAGTATTGAAGTTCATTCACTGCGGATTTCACACCGTTGCTAACCTTGATGTCAAGGTCACATGAATGAGGCAATTTTGTTATCTGACTAATTTATGGAGATACCTCTACTGTTGGTTCGCCGTTTGCTATAATATCGACCACCTAGCAAAGTGGTCTTTGGCTTATGATAAATTTACACGAGATTGAACCTTAAGAAGTATAACACGAGAGCTATTAGGACAAGAACGGGGAGCAAAATACGCTGTGATCATATTTCATTCATTTGCTATCGCGTTTCATCAGTTTTTGGCTAAAGCGCTTCATAGGATCTGATGACAAAATTAAAAAAAATTTCTTCTCCGCTATCGTACTTAATTCCCAAAGTTCAATGTCATTGGTTCCTCGGTTTCGCGTGCTAGGCAAATCTGTTGATCAGGGAGGAACCGCGATGTCCCCCTAGCCCAGGCAAAACCCTCGAAATTAAGTATTCAGCTGGAACTATTTCAACATTGTGCACTTTCGAGTCGCACTCACCCTTTATTTCGTCGATCCAATTCACAGAACCAGTAGCTGATCACGCCACTCTCCGCTCGATCCATTGTGCTGGGTGACATGAGTTTGCTTGTGGCTGCGCGTGCCTTACTGTCCATTGGACGAAGAAGACTCTCATCATCCGGATGATCGCTTCCGGAAGACCACTACGAAACAAACAGGGACATTCAGCACAACTAATACAAGTAATTAAAAAATTCGTTTAAATTTCATCGCTTTTTTGGGACGCTGTTTGTTGTTTGACCTTGTTACGCTTCAACCATCCATCTAGGCAACTACTTTCATATTGACCCATTGATTCTATCGATATTTGCACAATGGTGGTCTAGTTATCAGTAGAAGCGTCAGAATCTAACAGAATTTGATTTGTTTTTCTCCGAAAAAAGTCACGTGCTTGATGTGATGCTTCCCCTTGAGTAAGGGGTGCCTGAAACTTTGAGTTTATGGGAATAGGACTGACGCGAGCTGTTAGACACCTACGGCCACCTGCTTCGACGAATAACGAATCATTCCTGAGAGAACTGGCCACGCTGAGACCACATCTGTTGTTGTCTAATTAACACTATATCTATGATAGAGGGAAACCGCCAGGTCAACATTTGGCCTGAAACACTGTCATTATCAGAACCGTCGTCACTGAGCAATAATTTCATGAATTAGAATTTATGGTTTATGGAAGGCTGGTTACCTACCTGGCAAAAAGTTCAGATCAGAAACACTTGCCGCTTGAAAACAGATAGGGTGAAAATTCGACAAAGGTGAAAACTCGTTAAAATTTGGCAAAACAGATTAACACCCCTGGATATGCAAATCCTCAGTTGGAAATAGTTCACATTTAGGTGTGTACGTGAACGTCCTATGAGTTTGCGGTTAAAATTCTAGAAACTGGAGGTTCTTCACTGAAGCGGACAAGGGATATTGAACAAAGTCTCTCGGAGCCGGTGGCACTGGATAACTAAGTGACTTCCCTTTTCTCGTATGTTTTGATATTCATTAGCTGTTTTAATTACCAACTATTAGCTGATTTCTTAATTGATTCGTGAAATTTCAGGCTAATGATTTGTCAAACATGCTGTTTTAGCGAAATTTATGGAGATGGAATTTTAAATGTGAAAACTGGGCACGCTTCAAATCAATCCGAGTCGTCTTGGTCCGGCAGCTACTCCGTAATTGTTATCGTGACCGACAAGTAGCTGAACTAAAAGATGACATAGCAAAATGCATTCATTTGCAAACACATATGGTTTTGCTGAAGACTCAGCTGAAATCCAGCTAAATATATGACGTTTTCAAGCAACTGGAACTGCGCCCTCCCGATGAGCCCCAAGAAGGGCCGTCAAGGAATTTTAGCAACCTTATGAGTAGTGTATTACGTCCACACATGTATCGCGATATCTCGAATATCGTACCAACTGAAAAATGAGGCGGCATGAGGCAGCACATTCAGTTGCTTGAAATCAGCATAAACGAGAGATTTAGCTGGGTTTCAGCTAGGTCTTCTACAAGACGAAATTTTTTTGCAGATAAGTGTATCTTGATTATTTTATGTAATTTGGGTTCAAGTAAAACATAAGTTTGACGGAAATTCGGAGACTGCGCCTACCGGATGAGCCCCAAGAAGGGCAAAACCGGTCGTGTCGAAGAACTTTTAGCAACCTTAGGAGTAGTGTATCAAGTAAAATACATTTTTGTGTGTGTGGGTGCTGTCTCAGAGACTTCTGTCCTACAGTTACCTCTATCGGTAGGGGCAATCCCGATTGTTAAACAATCCCCCCTTTAATGGAGTCCAAACAAACCCATAAGGCTAAACGATGTGAATACATTCATTTATGTAAGAAACAATGGTCTGTTTGACAAAAAGAACAGTTAAAATTATCAACTCGGCCGTTATATAAGTACGGAAAAGAATGAAAAAACCCAGTTATGCTCTCTTACGGATGTCAACCAATCGAATTACAATGAATACCCGATCAGTAGGTGAAAATTTAAAGCACCCGAAGGTCATTGATTCTAAGGTACATCGTGTGAATGCTTGGAAAAAGGTAAGGATCGGATCCGCAAGTAATTCTTCTCACAGCTTTTTAGAATTGAACCCTGTTGTAAGACGTGCACTCAACTCTAATGGAAGAGCGCCGGAAAGAACGCTTTCATGTAGCTGAATTCCACACGTGGTTACTTGTGACTTTTCGAGCGACACTATGCATAAGTCATGTGGTGAAGGACGGGAATTTCTCAGCAGAATACATTCAATATTTATTAGAACTCTAAGGTGTCCGGTTGAAAGAATCTGGTGCTAATAAAGCACTGTCTAGATGTAAACGTTTGCCTGGGATAGATACACTGCATTGTATCGGAACCTGGATGCATATCTACAAATCTCTAAAGGCGGTGATCCTGTGGGTCTACAGACTGAGGCAAAGCAGATCATATTCTTGAAAACTGCTTCTTGATTTGAAGCATTTGATCATCCACGACGAATTCTTTCGCTTACCTTTTGTCTCAAAAGCTCCTGAAACCAAATACCAAGTCTGATGGGGAAACTATCTTCTTGTTGTTCCCAGTCGCACATCTCCGTTAGATCTGCAAAGCAAGACGAATCGAAATGTACTCAACTCCGAAGGTTCACGATTTTGCAAAGGCAAGGGGGCTCATATCAAACTCACCTCGACATTCATCGAAATATTTGATCACAGCGTCGTCGTTGGCACGATGATTGTTAAACGTTTCTCCACCGCACCGAGAATCGCCTGTTCGACAATAGCACTGATTACGCCAAAGGTCACATTCGTGTCTGTAGGTGTTGCCATCCACACATAACTGCAGATAATGGAACAGTTCAATCATTTTTGATTAGCATAGTTTGTATACTTGTCGTGTGATACTTCCGTGTGATGGATACATTTAGTTTATTTATTTATTCATTTACTTCTGGGTACATTGACAATGAACTTGCCTCAACACATAGTGGAATACACTTTCAGCTGGAGATTGGTCAAACACTGTGGATTGTTCCGGTGGCCATGACATGGTTACTGATTCGTTTGAAGAAAGACCACACCAGGGAGGGAACGAATGTTCCGGTTACAGCATTAGTTGGACGTTTTTGAGTTTGCGGAACCGGGAGCGTCACTACAACTAGTTGGACTTCAGTAGGGTGACCACTCCTCAGTGAAGTGAAGTTTGCCCTCACCACCGGAATATTTACAACCATTTCATTTTGACAACAAGCACTTCTAGTTGTACAACACACTCGAGGATGGAAACCCATTAGTGGATTGTTTGGAACTTTACCGCAAAATTATATGTGATACCGTAACAAGGAGAAAGAATCTGTTACTTTTTCTCGAAGGCAGGATTTTCTTGTCTGAAACACTTGCACCTAAAGTCACTTTTTTGCTGTTTTGCAGTTTTTTTTACATAAATTTGTTTGAGAAATGCACTTGAGCGGTCAGCTGCGTTGTTTTTACTACTACGGAGACAAATATTCGGATCTTTTGTTCTGTAAATTTGATTTTGGCCTAGTATACACATACTACTGAAAAACGCAATGGGTTCACACCACAATGTGCTGTGGCTAATTCGAGGAAAACGCTGTTGGTTCTCCACGCTAACCTATGCCACCCCAAATTCTTCAAAGCCAACTGAACTTTAGCCCCCAAATAGGTGAAACTGTGGGATATTTTCAATGAAGAGGTTGATTCAATAAGGTCGATCTACCGACTCAGCTAATTCTGCTGCAACATTCAATCGTGGTGCATTGGTGTGACCTGACAACCTGACTATTCGGAACTAGACAGGGCGTCTTCACACCAAGTAAAAACAAGTGATGGAGCTAGCGCTGGGAGTTTGTTTGTCGTAAAGGTTGCTGAAGGTTTGAATTAGTCAACCGAAATCTTCTGAAAGCTGAGCAAGAAGAGACGACCTTTGTTATATACTACTCATAAGGTTGCTGAAAATCCGTCGACAGCCCACGACCGGTTTCGCCCTCTTTTGGGGTTCATCAGGTAGGTGCAGTCCCCAGGTTTCCGTCAACTTTATGTTCTACTTGAAAACAAATTGCACGAAATTAGCGAATATACACTCATTTGCAAACTAATTTGTTTTTTCGAGAGGCTCACCTGGAACCCAGCTGAATCTCTCGTTTGTGATGTTCTCAGGCATGGCCTTTTCCAAGCAACCAATTACCATGCGTTATTAGTAAATATTGTGAGCTAATCTTGTTTATTTTGGTGTGTGGATCCACTCGCGAATTTCATATCAAAAAATCAATTCGAAGAGTCACATGCAAGGAAAACGGAGGTATGTAAACAGCCTTTGTGCTTGGGTTATTGAGTAGATAGCTTTGAAATAAGTTTGATAGGTTAATCGAATTGAAGCCGACCCGATAGAGGTTATACATTTTGAGCACCTTGCATCCCATTGCGGTGAGCAATTGCACAGAAGCGATAACATTTTACTGTGAAAGTCCCGCTGAAAAGCACATCATTGCAAGTTTCCTGAATGGACGATTTGAGTGTCTTGTCTCCAGAGATCGATCATATGCGAGAGACTACTTAGAAACCCTAAAAAATCTGTAAATGTTTCAGATAAGTGCTTTATTCATACGAAAGACAATTATAAACTCTGAATTTTCGGAGTAATACTATCATAATTTGCTTTAAACCTCAATAATGTCGGACCTGGAAGGTCTTCTCTTAGGCCGACCAGGATCAAATCATGCAGACCTACAAGCGCCGACACGTGTGTCAGTCACAAAGAACCGGCCGACCTGACTAACCGATGAAGTGAGAAGTTTGGTTGGTGCATGGGTTGATCCTTTTCAGCGGAACCAGCTTCTTACGCACCTCTTCGGCTGGTTTCCACCATGATCGTCGGATACTCATGGAGGAGCGCTCTGTTATGCACTAGTTTGTAGGAATTTACAACACAGTCACCGGCTCGATGGTTTTGTTCATGACGAGCAAACTGTATCGCTAATCGCTCGTTATCTTGCCAAGCCATCAATTTTACACAAAGCTCATTTTAACTGACCCCGTCGTAGTGAATTTTACACATAAAACCCGAAATTTAATTTCGTTTGAACAAAAGCTACGTCAAAATCTTCGGTTTTCTCTAAGCTTACAGAGTCAATGAATTTAGCTGCAGTTATCGCGGGTTCCAAGAACCAAGAGTCTACTGATCACTTATCTGGGCTCAAAACAAGCAGATAGGTTAGTGGGAATTACATCACGAAGACTAAGCAGAGTACCAAAAACATCGTCTTACTTTTCGGTCAAAGTTGTTCCAATCAGACGCACAAGTGTCCAAGCATTCGCAGCGTCCCTGGTTGCACCACTCCCCTTGCCTACACTTCACGTTCGCACAGGCATCTTCAACTGTTGTGGAAACGGAATAGAAAATCGACAGTAATAAGCACTTGACAGAACGAAGAGAGCGGGACTGATATACTTTTCCAAGACCAAGATTTGGGAATATGAAGTTTCAAGGTCTTTTTACGTTAGCGGTACCCGTATATTTTGGATTTATCACAAATGTAGATTCTTCTGTGGCAATATCCAATTGTCTGGGTCAAATATGAATGAATGTAACCTCAGTTATGGAGAAATCTAACCTGAAATCAATAGCCTCTACAGTTTACATATTACGGTACATGAGAACTCAAAAAGTAAATAAAAAGATGTTATCAGACCTGCCACGCTCTTTGGAGTACCACGAAAGGTGTACGGTTAAAAAATCTGGCGCCATCGACCATTCGGAAGCGAGTGAACCTGTCTGAGGGTCATCAAATCTAGCAAGGACTCCCATCTCCAAAATGTTCAACACACTCTTGGAAGTCGGATGAGGTATAATAAATCAGCAAATAGTAAAATCGTAGGAGTATCCTCGCACCTCAAAAGAACCACAGACAGCAATTGGGTAGATGCTAAATGAAAAGACCTCCAAAGTAACGGATCACTCGTCAGACTGCTCATATTAGTTAAACGGGAACATCAGGACGGGATTCACCCCAAAACAATTTAGGCTGGTAGGCTAAGAATGTCTCACATGGTTACACGGTTGCCATTATTCATGGGGGAAGGAGGCTGACAGCATGTAAGTATTATCACAGAGTTAGTCTACTTTGAGATGCTAGAAACATTCGGGTTTTCACTCTGGATCCTTTTCGAAGGAACAGTATGCTGCTTGTAGTGAATTACATTTTACAGTGAAATAGGCAGAAAGGAAGAATCATAAGCGAGACCAACTTCTGTGCGCCGTTGCTCAAGCTAATATCAGCTGATTCACGAAAGCTTTTGGACCAATAAACTGTGAAGAATTACGAACCAGCCTGCAACCTGCCGATAGCTCTGGTGCATTTTTAATAATTGATCAGGGGGGACGTCGATGTTCTCGCCGGATCAATTGACCAGCTCGGCGAACAGAGCAACAACCATCTGACCAACTGCTAATGCGAGACATTCTTTGAATGTCGAGTTGCCCGAACCAATTTTTTAAGCTTGTCAAAGTGATAATTTAGGCCTACGAAACTAATTTTGCAGATTTTGATGTTAATAGAGTTATACGATCGCGCCCGCTTTGTCTAGTCTATGTCCAACTGCAACAAGTGAAGAGAGATTTTAACCTTTAGTTGTAACTATTTCGCATCGTCCGGATGATCACCTGTAAAATTTAAAGCGTTTTCCTGCCAAACACAAATCAAAGGTCCATATGCTGCTTTTTGTGATCATCGTGTTTTATTTGCATACTACTCCAAAAAACTGCAGCCAATGTTGACAAGATTGGTGTCTATAAAGTTCGGTTTTGATTCAAATGAAGATATCTAAACGGCTTGCTTTCTTGGAAAAGGGCACGCACTAATTTAGTTTTCATCAGATGGTTGCGAAATGTTTGCAGTCCAACCGCAAAGCTTGGTAAACAGATGGATAGACGGCAATTGTAATGAGATTTCTTTAAAAGCGGTTTGCTAACCAGCCTGGAAGAAGTGAAAAGGGACCAGGTTAGTGAATACTGAAGCTAAGCGTGCACTCGGTGGATTTCTGAAACAAATGTAGAACAAACGGTATGAGCAGTTAGACTCAAAAAACACCATGTTGTCCGTGCTTTTGTACGGAAGAGATGTGGACTGAAAAAGGCGTCAACTTCAGTTCTTGCATAATGTCGGGTTCTCTCTGGGATGGCCGGAACTGAAAGCAGGGACCATTCAGAAGGAGATGAGTGTAGAATTGAAACAACTCTGGAGTCGCATTATCAGCAGTCGCTATGTGGACGGCGAAATTTTTGAATCCCGGGGGAGACCAAAACTTGAGTAAAACGGGTATACTTGTGTCAGTTTCGTTTTCAGGTCGTAAGACGTACTTAGATTGATCGGCGCAACGATAGGTGCCTTTTGGATATCAAACATGAACACTAGACTAGTCGGCACTAAATTTCCAGCACTGGTAAGTTCATATAACGGTTCGACTTTTGAGAGCGCTTTAATAAACGTTATAGAACGTAATGATATTGCGGCGGTTCGGAAACGGAACGTTTTGGCAAGACCGCTTTAATTCTGAGCAGATAACTTGTAACTCTTCGCCGCGGGTATCGTCTTACAATGCTGTGCGAGAGAAGTGAAGTCCCATACTGAAATGTGGAGGATTTGATCGCTGATACAAATATTTCACTGTCCAATGCGGTGCTGGTGCTCTCCGCAAGGTCGCCATACTTGGGCCTCCTGGTGGCCTTCAAAAGATGTCTGCATATTTACTCAACTGTTTTATCCTACTGGTTTTCCCATCGATATTATGAACTCACATGCTGTGGCATATCTGACACTGTACAAGCCAGTTGCATAAGCATATCTATGTGTAGGCATCCCGCGATCCATTCACTGTTGGCAGACAAACCCCAAATGGTGGGTCCATTCAACTGCTTCGATTTCCTGGATGTCGGCCCGCCTGAACCCGGAGACAACTTCAGAACCGCGTTTCCGGTTGAAGCGCGTTTCACGGCTTCAGTTCGCAAATGAATGCTAAACTTCACAAATACCATCTGATGAGCACATTGTTTTCTGGACTGTGGTTGTATTTTGTGTACACAAAAATAGTTTCTTATAAATACTGATTTTAGTTCAAGATATGCCTTTGGAGACCAAACAAGCATGTCACAACTTGCACTAGTTACTGTTATTCTGAATAACTGGTTACAAGCTGACGGGGATGAATAATGAACTAAACTGCGTCACGTGAAGTAATGAGTAATGATACGACCAAGACGTTAACAAGGCTAGTTTTTCAACTGGCAGATTCGCTTTCGAAAAAGGAAGTTTGAAGCTTTTGCAGAGATCGGTGATAATGTAACAAATCGACCTGTACGAATCATGATTCGCGTTAATCGGGTCCACAAACACCGCTTAATCTCATGGGTGCACTGAACGCCTGTACTTTTTTCTACTCATTCGACCCAGTGCCAGACTTTATCTGTTGTGTAAGTGCAGGCATTTCCTTGACGATTCAAATTAGTTGTCTACGGACAATCAAAAAACTAAAAAAAATCTATAATTCATAGAAAGACACTTGCAGCCAAACAGGGCGTTCTCCAGTTATCCAACTTCAGCAGTAGCACAGTTATTCCAACGATGACCGTTTCTCATTAATCAACCGAAGCGCGCCTAACATGGAAAAATGCTGTTGTGCGCTTGTGGCTTGCAACCTATGGGGCACAGATGTTTATTCGCAACGTATCGGTATTTCATCTGCCACCAAGTAGTAGCCCATCAACCTTAACAACCCGGTACCAACCGGGTTCCATAAATTTTTACTGCCTTTGGCCAGATCAAAATCACCCGCGTGCAAGCGGCGGCAAGAGAGTACAAAATGGCAAGTTCGCTAGCTTTAGGCAATGTTGTGTGTCTTTCGCTCTGTCTCATACGCGCTACAAAGGGCGCTTTTATGCCTTTGATCTACATCAAAAGTACCGCTAGTGCCAACTTAAACTATTTGCTCTTGTGTTTGTGTGGTGTGTGTGTGCGTGTCGGCGCGTGTGGGTGCGTGTGTATACGAAGGCTCGGTTGTTTGTGCGCATGCCAGACGTTGACACTAATTATGTACGGAAAAGAAAGGCGCACATATGCACCCCCGAGTCGGTCAAGCACCGGATATCTTTGAAGTTGTATTCACCAAGCTGAAATGGCCTTTTTCTCATCGTACTGTGTGGTTGGATTGGCGGTGCCACCAATCTGGCAGTCATAAAAGCGGAAATTTCTGTCTTTGAAGCAATTTAGCGGCATACTTTTTCTTTGCCGCTCCACTAAAGTCACCGACGCGCAGTGGTGGCGGTTGAAACCAAACACCATGGCAAACGCGAGATCACACATTGGAGATTCAGCGCCACGGTGTCATTCTTGGCCGACCAGGAGAAGAACAAATGTGTAAGGTGCGCAAATGTGGAATAGCGACGGACTTATTGATCGCTTGGTTAGGTATTGAGAGGATCGATGAGGAGAAAACCTGCCGTAATGATGACACAGTGACTGTCGCCAGAGTGTATTTTACGAATCTGCTTACAAGATCCACCCACTCTTGAAATGTGCTTTTCCTCTTACACAGAAATGAATGACACACCGGGTGTATATGTCGCTTCGACTGAATACTACCGAACAATATTAGATGAATTAATAAAACTGAACAAGCCTTCATCACTAAGATGTCAAAATTTAGTTTATCAAGCTTCGGTAAAAGACAATGTCGATCTATTCAGCCCAAAAAGTAGCAGTTTCACTGAATTTGAAAGTCACACAAGGTGATATCGGTACTGTGGTGCAGCAGCTATTAAACAAACCTACTAAATACACTGCTTAACCTATAGTCATCTACAAATATAGCCGAATGTCGATCCCTGCACTCATAGTTCCAATCTGCAAAGTGGTTTACCCTTTTAGGCGTAAGTAATCGGCCGTCTACCTCGGTTTAGTTGGAAGGCGACTTTGACTTAAACAGGCGGAAGGCATCCCAGTTTCGACGATGTGATCTATGAATCACTGCGTTCAACCGTGCTCAACGAGAGCTCCAAACTTAGGAACGAGTGCAAATTTGCATCGGCTTCATCGATAGTCCGTCAGTTCCTTGAGAGTGCGAGTTGTGTCAGTTCGACATACGCGTTCTACATCACACACAAGACCACTTGCCACACTCTGCTGAATCCATTGTTATTAGAGAAGGGAAACCAGAACAGAAGGAATCGGTCCCTTTGTTGGTACTTCTTCACTGATCGCCTTGCTTCCGAGATCCAGACTGTAAAGATCCTTGTATCTACCTTTCAATTATCGGTTATATGCAACTAAAGAGATACAGCAAAATACTCCGATATATCGCTCAACCGCTCATCTGACAAATCAGCTTCTACGCTACTCACAGGGTTGCTAGAGATGCTTCGACAGCCCACGACCGGTTTCACCCTTCTTGGGGCTCATCAGGTAGGCACAATCCCCGAGTTTCCGTCAACCTTATGTTCTAGTTGATCCCAAATTGCACTAAGTGAGCAAAATACACTCATTGGCAACAAATTTGGTTTTGCGGGACTCACTCGGAACATCATAAACGAGAGATTCAACTGGTTTCCGGGTGAGCCTCCTGCAAATCCAACTTGTTTTGCAAGTTAACGTGTCTCGCTAATTTCGTGCAATTTAGGTTCAAGTATAACATAAGGTTAATGGGACCTTGGGAACTGTGCCTACCTGATGAGCCCCAGGAAAGGCGAAACCGGTCGTGGGCTGTTGAAGAATCTCCAGTAACCTTGTGAGCAGTGGAGTTTGACATACTTTTCATTTTTCAAACCAAATACGGCCAAGAACCCGTCCGAAAACTCTCAAACGAGGTTACGATTTACCATCTCTTCGCATGTCACTTGTTTGCAATTTCTTGTTGCGATGCCCTTGCTTATCGTTCACTGCCGAATGATTCGTTCCAATATTCCGTACCCCCCGATTTACCACAAGATGTTCAGCGACCGGCCCACGGAATCGCAGGTGTGCGGCCAAGCACGACCTCAGGAATGAGGCCACAAGTTTCCCACAGTCACTTAAATATAAGTGCTTTATCTGCACGATGGACGTGCTTGACTAGCACACTTTCCCAAACAGTGGTTTTCTACATGTATGTGTGATATATATGTGTGCAGTTCTGCATGCATCACCATGCGCAACGGAAACTGCTGCTCAGCGACTGTGCATTTAGGGGCGACCTCGAGAACTAGGCCATGACATTCCCACAAGCATCTATTGGAGATTGCAGCTTGACGAGCGAATCTGGACAAAGCGCTCTTTCCATCCTTCCTGTTCGGATACGATAGGTGAAATCACAGTGGCATTCACAGCTGGAGGTTCTCTTAGAGGATCCAGAGGGTTAACTTAAACGCTGTTGTAAAGCAGCAGGCACGAGTGTTTACCAAACCTTTCTAGCTATTACTTCCGTTAGTTTCAATAACCCTGAATTCACAAAAAAGCGATCGTCTTGACCATTTCGGTTGATATAAGAGGGTGTAATACTTGGAACGAGCATGTCAATTTTCATGAAGGAAGCCACTCACAAGTTTGCTGAAAACTCTTCGACAGCCCATGATCTGTTTCGCCCTTCCAGTTCGGGCTCATCAGGTAGGCGCAGTCCCCGAGTTTCCGTCAACCTTATGTTCTACTTGAACCCAAATGAGTGTATTTCTCGAAAAGCATGTCAGTTGTTTATGAGTGCCGTGAGCTATTCGTGACGTATTCGTCGTCTTGAAAAATCGCCCCTAAGAAACTGACTGATTTGCATTAACTAATCGAAAGCGGTTCGCACCAACAAAATCGAAATTCATACTCTTTCCGATGAATACCCGTGAAAAAGCTTCCCAAAAATCACTTGAAGTATTCTGTGCTTTATCTGGCAGCTTTTGGTGCATCAAATTTTTACGTTTTTTTATACCTAATTCCGCGCAAATTTCAAAGAAAAAACTAAGGAAGCTCTATTAGACCTCGTTTGGGGAAGTGTATCTGGTGAGAATAACCTTCACTGTTCCAGAATGCGGAAGAATAACACTTCTACAGTAAGTCTAATTATTTTTTCAAGTTTTTCCACAACTTTAGGCTGCGTATTTAGCATGCCCATGCCATTTCTATAGACGAATCCCACTACTTACAAGGTTGCTGAAAACTTTTCGACCATACGAGCAGTGCGCCGTATCTACGGAATGTATTGGGTTATCTCATATATCGTAACAAGTGTAACTTGAGACGGTATGGTGCAGCATATTCACTTGTTCAAGAACACCACAAATGAGAAATTCAGCTAAGCTTCAGGCGAGTCTGCCATGAAAACCAAATTGGTATCCAAATGAGTTTAGTTGTCTTACTTGTTTTGTTTTCAGCATAGGACAACTTTAGTGTAATCGGTAGAAAGTTGTGGGATCATTAGTAATACTTTATTTGGTTCCCACTACTGCGAACTGAAGGTAGAAACATCGTAAAAAGGCTTCAGAACTATCAAAGCGTAGATAGTTTTTCGCTGCAAAAACAGCATGGAAGGATTGTTTCACAGTGGCGAGATGGCGAAAGGCGGAGTGTTTCTTTTACCTACGTTGCGTTAGTTTAAAACGTCAGAGTTATCGTCAGCAGTGCAATATTGCTGCTGAAGTACGCTGTGGCTGCTGGACCACAAAAGAGCCAGGAGAATCAGTACGACATATTGGTTGTACTATACGCGCAGACGCCGAACTTAAAGGGCACTTGTCTTTCGACATTTCAGGCGTCCAGTGGCCCGGATCCTTTGAGGGGACGGTCAATGTGGATATTGTATAGAGCGCTGTATAAATTTTCGTTTCTGGTGCATAATGGGTGAGGGGAAAACATTCGAGATGGGAATTGGTGGACATTCTAAGGTATACAATAACGACTATTTTTGGGTCCAGTCGTAAATGATACTCTGAGGTTGTAGAAACAAAAAAGATGGTGTTTGGCTCAGTTCTCTCACTGGTATCTTTCCAAACTGGAAGTAGGATGAAATAATTCTTCCGGTTTCATAGTGAATTTCGCTGAAACCCACGGCATCGAGACAAATAAACTCCTGGCTACACTGAATAACAATCGCAGTTCCGCAGTCTTGTTTATGATGAGCCTTGGTGGGTGTATGCTCATGTAAAGAAGAAAGCAGACGAAATATTTGGAACCGAAGTAAACAGCCGAAGTTCATTTTAATTTAGCACACTAGAGGGAGAGTTGGGCGCTATGTACTGTGACTATTTTAGAATGTATAAACAACCAAAGAAGCTTTAGACGTTTTCCGCTCTTGAGTTTGAGAGAAACGGGCTGTTTAAAGCTTTTTGGCAGCTCACTGCATGCAGTTTTGAAATGAGTATTGTGAAGTTGAGAATAAAACCCATTCAAACGAAAACACAAGAGATTAATCTGATAAAAGTTTTGACTCACCATCTCGCTCGCGTTCCTAAAATATAGTTTGTGAAAAGAGAACGGGAGGTGAAGTCGCCTAGCAGGCAAAGGTGTCTGATGCTCGTCAACATGGTGTGTAATGTCTTCGGGTGAATACGGATAATGATCTTAGCGTCACATAAACTGAGAGTATATTTGATTGAGGATAAGACGTCCTGAAAACCTGAATGCCACTAAAGAAGGTACTTCGTGTTAAGAGGCGTGTGTCCAATCAGGGTCTATGCTTCGTCTATGGTGATCATATGGTCGTTCAGGAAAACAACGCGCCAAATTCCTTCGTGTCGCCTTTCCGATTGCTGGACTATTCGAGTCAGATCAAGTCAAGCTGAGGAAAGTCTTACACACTACCAAACAGATTTTTTCATTTACCGGCCAGATGTAAGGTATTTCGAGTAGTAACATTTTTTAATGAGGTGAATTTTGGCGAACAAGTTAGCTCGATAGCTATAAGGGATCAGGAGCACCCATCTGCTAAGTTAGACGGCCTGGAAACTAGGTTGTCCGACAGTTGTGTCCCTTAATTCTTACTACTCGCAAATTAATTAGTAACATGAAATAAAGACAGAACATGCGATCAAGTGTGGCCTCGTCGTATTAACAGATGGTCGCTTCCGGGCTCGACGAAGCAGAAGAGGTTATCAACTTAAGCTTACTTGTGATATGTAGGGAAAGGTTATTTGTATTTAGTTTCCGGTCAGACCAACCACAAGACACTCTGTTGATGACATATTATTGAATCATTGCTATTCTAGGGGTAGTGCACATATATCCTGAGCTATGTGCTCAGGTTTCACGGCTGGTGCACCTCATATGCGGTACTTTAGCCCAACGCTAGTCTGGTTTCTACCCCAGGTTTCCAAACGGATAAATGCAGCAGGAAACAATGAGTGAAGCTGTACACAATTTTGTTGACCATCAGGGAGCTGTTGATCAGCAAGTTGACACAGTAGCTGACACATTGATAAACAAGAATCTTTAGTTGATATCTGGCACGCAATGCTGCCAAGGTACGTCGACTCAGATCCATGTTTTTGAGCAGAATCCCAACCACTAAGAGCCTGGCCTTAGACTAGTTGACTCAAAGTAAACTGTGGGGTGTTCCTTTTTGACGTTTTTTTTATCGTGGCATTCTTCTACTCAAAGCAGTCAACTCCTGTGTGTTAGGCGTGAGTGAACTAGCTACTTGCATTTGACCTATAGCACGAAATACCGCCACTTCACTGTTTGTTTTTACGAATAAAAAACAACATTTTATCTACTTGGGAGAAGTATTTCGTTTCACCGCAGATGAGACATATTTTATGCTGTCAACGATTCTGGATCCTGCATAGCCCAAGGCAAGAAACCTCGTAGCAGTCGCCTCTTGCATACGCTTGGGAGAGGTGGTCAGTTGAAGAACTGAAGCACTGAATTCCTTTGGAGAATATAAATGAAACGATCAAGGGGTGGACACCACACTGTGAGATTAATTTGTGTTCTCCCCTCGGTTGCAGATAAAGGGTAATAACGGAAACAGCTTGTCCTCTGCTGTGCGCTCGAAACAAAAGCGGTTACCAGGTTTGAACAGAAGGATATGATGACCCACCACAGCAAAAGTTTGAGAATTTCTTGGCGTGATGAAACCAACATGTATGAACAATGTTAACGGGCCAATTTCAAACTTATCTGAAGTTTCTCAGTGGTTTTTCATTTGTGTCAGTGAGACACAGAATCACAATAAAGCACCCTGTGAATAGCCTGTCGAAGTTTTGAACTGAACCTGTCGTTGGAGCATGAGAAAAAAGTCGGCGGACTTCAAGCAGCTGTGACCGCCAAGCATCAACCATCCCATTTTTCAAGGGATAGGATTTCCAAGGTGTGTGCGGGAATAGTCCTCACACTGAACAACTTTCCGTACAGCGCTCATCCGGTGACTTTTTTGGAATATGTGAAATCAGCTGTGGCATCGCCTAGACAGTTTCAAGCTTGTGGAAACGTAATCTCACTTGAATGAGAATGATTTCGACCGATGATGGACGATGATGGTCACGTGGTATCAAACGTGACAAGCGCTCTGTTTATGTAATGGAGGAGGAATTGGAAGTTCCTGGAGATCTTCGCCATCCATGCATTCGTAAGCACGGTTTGGTAGCGTTCTCTATGAAATATATCACGTCCAATAATGTACAAGCGCTACTGTGCTTAGTGAATCTGTGAACATGCCTTGAGCAAGTTCACGTGCATCCCTGGGTGAAGCTGGAGAAGGTGTCTTCCGTTTTTGGATATATATTCCGACTTCAATGACCTGTCTGCGGTCAAGTTAGTAACAATTTTTCGTTGATTGCGTGTACTTCGTTCTCCCCCTGCCTGTTTGTGTGCGAAAAATCGCACAAAAATCTTGACCGAACAATGACTGCAAGGTCACTGAAAGTTTCTCGACAGCTCAGTTACCGGTTTTGACACTCTCTGAGCTCACCAGTTTCCATCAACCCTAATTCCTGCTTGAATTGGTGACAGTCCGGTCGCAGTTGAAGAAGCACTAAAAAGTGAGCGTTTCTTGCACCGTCTGGTTAGAGCGGAGCGCGAATTTACTGACCGGAAAGTCCGTGGTTCGAACCTGACCTCTGCCTCTCGAATTCCCCTGTCTAGGCTTGGGCAACCTGACAGTATCCCAGCCCTCGTGCTTCCTTCGGGTGGCATGGCAGCTAGGCACCGGAAGGGCGCTACGTCTAGGCTTGGGCAACCTGGCAGTATCCCAGCCTCCGCGCTTCTTTCTGGTGGCATGGCAGCTAGGCACCGGAAGGGCGCTACAGCTAAACGATTGATTGATTGATTTGTGTGCATTTCAGGATGCCATGCTACATGCGACCCAAAGTATACCACACTTCCAGAGACCAAGTAACCCATTAGCAAGACAAGTTCTTACTCAAATTAGGATACTAACTTTTTCTGGTTGAGTACCCCACGGTGCCCTGTAGGCCGCTTCTAGATGTGTGCATACGGTAACCATACATATATACGTATATACATACGTATGGTACGTACAAATTTAACGGAGACGACAAGAAACGTTTACGAAAGCCAAATATAACCGTTGGTTACCATCCCTTCAGCGTTTATCTTCAACCACTTTACCAGTTTGGTTACCATCTCGTCAACCTTTATCTTCAACCACTTTCACAGTTCGGTTACTATCTCATCAATGTTTACCTTCATCCACTCACATAATCTGCTTAACGCATGCACACCCACTGTTTCACTCCTGTTCGGATTACGTCATGAACATTTCGCCCCACGACCTACCGAGATTACTGGAATCTTATCCTAAGACAAACAACCACGACTCACTGTGCAGGAAAAGTCTGGGCTCGATATCGTTTTGGATTAAACGACAAGAAACAAACATGCTCGATCAAGACCCGCATTCAATTCAACTGCGTCCTACAAACCTCGGCATCATCTACTATCACTTATCAACCGAAGAACCCGATAAGTCTCTTTCCTTTTTGTGTATTATTCAATTGTAATAGTGTCTCCGGTAACCACTATACAAAACTGTTTATTGTCGGTGTTATTCACCTTCTGATATTACTTCGAGTAAAAGACAATAGCACTAACATAACGTACAGAAAACAGTCAACCCTGTTGCGATTGAATATAAGTTGCCCAGAGAGACTTACCCATTCATCCTGTTGACCAAACGCGATACACTAAAAGAACGAAGCGAGAATAGTGTCTTGTTAACTTCCAGCCACAGTTATCAAGTAAGTGGTGTAAATGTTCGCAGCTTCCGAACGTTGACTAGTTGAACGAATGCTGTTCCAGTAATTATTTCAATAAGTTCCAAATACTTTTTTACGGAAATGTTTGTCCAAAACGTTTGCCGCTATCACCCATGTCCACACGGGGATGAAAACGGTCTTTTTTTATCGGGATTTAAATCGATATCAGATGTGTTGCCTGTTACTGGAGACCTTCATTGAAAATTTGCTAAAACCTTGTGGTTTACTTTTAAACTAAAATCCTTGGGAAATGCTAAACAGAGCCCAATATCTGATTCAGTCATTTGTTCTAAACTGGTTATATGTATATGTTATATATGAATACATACATACATACATACATACATACATACATACATACATACATACATACATACATACATACATACATACATACATACATACATACATACATACATACATACATACATACATACATACATACATACATACATACATACATACATACATACATACATACATATGTTATTTGTATATCTTTGCCATACCATCTCTATGTGCATTTTACTAAAGGTTATATGTTGTTAATTTAGAGCATGGAAGCCAGAAATTTCGGTCTCCTGAACAGAGGCACCAAATGAGCTCCTAAATGTCCTCACGGCTAAGCAGAATGTCGGGTCTGTAACAAATAACTGTCGCATGTTTTTCCTGGTAATTCGGCTACATAATTCGTTCTTCTTCATCGCTGTTTTGATCACTTCTTAACCAGCGGATGCCTTTCCCTATCATGGTTACCTTACATGCAACTACAATTGGCTTCCCAATTAACGGGCGCATTTTTTCAGTTATAGGTCACATGACGATTGTTCATTGACCTGACTAACTTGTCTCTGATGAGGTCTTATCAAGTTGTATAGATAGAGATAAGATGAGGAGGGGAGAATATATACGACGAACTGGATAAGAGATGGGTGGAATGGTGTTCCTGTCACCAGTCTATGGGGCAGTTACGTGAGAAGGTAGAGGGACTGAGAACAAGGATAATGATACAAAGCTCCATTATTCACAACCCAAACAGCGCGACGCTATACCCGTTGTGAAGCCGCAGGCTTCAGATAGTTCCTGAAGTACTCTCTGGTCAATTCAGGACGGTATAGCACCGCACAGTGGCGCTAGACTAGACTGTATCCACCAGCTGCTCAGCTCTTTGCCATGAAAACGCTTTTCTTGCGCTTCTTGGACATATCGTAGTCGAACTCATTTCCACAGGTGCGTTTTTGGATACACAACCAAAACCGATTCTCATCCCTGATCCAAACGCATCAAAGTTATTCCTAAGGCTTCCTTATTGCAAGTCATCAGCAGTGTGTATCTCACGAAACCCTAAGAAGTCTCGAACCCGTGACCCGTGGTCTGAACACATGACTGTTCGATCAGGAGCGTTCGATCGAAAGCTTGATTAACTCGTATTTAGACAGGAAATAGCACCGCTCATCTTTCATTCACCTCACGTGGTCAAATGTGCTGACGGACTCCTCGGGCAACGGACGTTTCACTAGTTGGGTAAACCTCATGCTTCCTCTGTTCTACCTATAGATTGTTAGCAGCGTGAAGAAACTCGAGAATCCTAGGAATCATTGCGAAGACTAGACATTTTGCTTGACTTTGGTACTATTTAACTGCTCACTACAATGAAGGTGCAAACGCTCACACATGCAATAAAATGTAAAAAAGTATGGGATAAGTGACTCTGCAAAAATACATCAGTCCATTTGTCAAATAGACGTCATGCAAATGGTGGAGAATGAATACCGAACAGGGTCGCCGGATAATATATAGGTTCGCTTCTCATATCTCTCACCTCATTATCGACGGTTTTATGGATAAATGAATAATCCAACAACACGACTCCCTGCACATCAGTATGGCGTATCAACAAGTCGCGCCTTTAAACTGAAGGTTTGCTTGCACTAAATTGAACAGAGATTCACTAAGCACAATAAAACTCGCGTATTCCAAGAGGGGGAAATAACCACAAGTTCAAAAAGCCCTCAACTGCGTCTACACTGTGTTTTAGTACGGAGGGCTTTTTATCGAAACGATAGACCATGAAACGAGCAAGGGCACAGATTTTAGTTCATTTAATGCATGGACTTATCGAGCAATATAATTCAATGCCCTGTATGCAAACCTAAGTGAGAAACTGGGCTGTGAAAATGCTTTGGTGAAGTGCGAATTCTAACCACAGGCCTTCGGAGATTTAGGACCGGTTTGCGTCCAGCGTAGAAAAGATTATGAGATACGCCTACTCGCCAGTAGTGTAAAACATTACAAATTTTGAAACACGGGGGCATCGACAATTCTCAGTGTAGGAAGCAGGGGTTTGCGCCTGTACTACTGAATTTACATTTTTCGCTGCACTGATCACAGGGGTCCTGGGCGGAAATTTATAACGGATCTGCGGTTGTATCAAACCTCTGTCAGCATGTGGCAACATGTGAGAGTGATTTATGAGTATGCAGGTCGATGGGGACAACACGTTGACTGTTGATCCCAGCTGTGAAGGTAGCTGCAGGATAGTACTCTCAAAGATCAAACCGTAGCGGCAGTGTTGTAACAAACATTAAGATGATAGTGTGCTCATTTTAACTGGCGAGCATTGTTTTCCCAGGCGCCGCAAATAAACACTAGTGTAACTTTCCATTGGACCAAGAGCTAGTAACATGCCAGACTTTGCATCGGGTCTGGTAGATGATTTCGATTCGGCTTTCAGCCAGAAAGGGAGAGGTATTTATGGCTGAAAATATCAAGGCATGCATCGAGTTACAAGAAATGAATATTTATTGGATGCTCTGTGGAATCTATCCGCAGGAGTATGGTGCGTCCAGAGCAACCACTAAGGGGACAGGTGAGAAGGGTGAAATCTGGTTAGCAGGCAGCAGCCAACTAGTGCTCTTACATAGACAAAAACTGTACGCATCCTTATATTTAGCGGGGTGAAAACAGCACATACGGAGAAAGATCTGTCTAGTCTTTAACATCAGTACAGTTTTTTAAGGTACGAAACCAGGGTCTGCCGAGACTAACAAAAAGCTAGAAATCAACCTACTCTGAGGATTCTTTGAGTTAGGTGTTTTCTCGAGTGTGGTAAAAATTTGTAATAGGAATCCATAACAAGCAAGGCCTCCTCAGTGGAGTAGACCGGGCGATAATTAGTAAAGCGACACTATGAGAGTTCTAAGTACCATAGATGGACTGTCTACATATAAGTGTATGGTTAGATCCAAAAGTGCAGAACCCCAAAGCCGTCACAGCTGTGTGTGGAGAAATCGAGCACGTGACCATTTGATTAACAGTTTGGATTGGAGTCAAAAATTCTCCAATCGGTTTATACGTCGTTTCCCCTTAGCTGCTCTCCAATTTCGACAACCATCCAAACACCGGTGACTAAGCAGAAAGTTTTGTCTGGTTAGTCACCGAAACCTGTGGGGTATAAAAGATTGCAAATATTTTGAGGCCTAAGTGGACCACACTGAATAGTACAACAAAAAGATAACACTAGCCTTCTTTGGTTTCTCCAAAGAATTATCCGCTCTTGGCCAATTTATTCCAAAGAAGCAAAACATCAGTAATTTTGTTGAAGCATGCTTGCCAACTTCACAGTATTCTAAAACAATACCTTGTGAAATTTCAAGACAACCAAAAGTGTCTTTAAAGATAACTTAAATCCTGTTTCGGAATTTGGTTTCAATCTTTACTTGTGACCAAACACGACCGCGTGTTTAGGGCCGCTGTTCACACACTGACCAGTTCTACCAGTTTTGTTCTATTCTTTCCAGAATGATTCACGACTTATAGCGTTCTGGTCATTGATCGTTGTGACGTTATCAGTCCACGGTTTAAATCTCTAGTGCATGTCCCGTCGCCACTACCTTTTGCAATCGATCGATATCTACCCGTGATTTTCAAAGTCTGTTTATTCTACTACCATGCACACCAAATGTATATTTAAATTTCTTTCATCTGTCCAATGATGGTCTTGATGCGTT
Organism: Opisthorchis viverrini; assembly: GCF_000715545.1. Taxonomy (NCBI): domain Eukaryota; kingdom Metazoa; phylum Platyhelminthes; class Trematoda; order Opisthorchiida; family Opisthorchiidae; genus Opisthorchis; species Opisthorchis viverrini. The sequence continues at coordinate 778,419 of NW_008751845.1, forward strand.
AGTCTTTTCTGAGTCTGTGAACGCAGTCTTTGGCTGAGTTCATCAGGAGACGGCCCTTTTACTGTACCGATGCGGGGGGTAAACGTTTTCCACCTAGAACGTGATTTTGGGCTTGGTTAAGGATATGGTAGAACACAATCGAGTTTTCGACCAGAAAGTCCACGGTCCGAAACCAAACTAGGCATCTCAACTGGGGTTGGGCCACCTGGCAGTATATTAGCCACCGTTGGCTGGCATGACAGCTATGCGGCGAAAGGGTGTTGCATATGAACGCTTGCCATTGTTATTAGTACTGCTTTTGTTTATAGAGGATAAGAACCACTTAAACTCACGCTACTCTATCTGGTCGTTAATACCGTTAACACACTTGAATGCCGCTTAATTAAACTGGACTACCACTTTCGCCAAATTACTCTACCCCCAGAGCTCGGCTAGCTTCCAATAACGTACTAATAATGGATAGTACCTTGAAATTGTCCACCAGACAGATCAACGCGAAATTATTGTCTGTTGGTGCACGGTGCAAAGTTTTTAGTTTGCCACGTTACTTGTACGACACTCAGTTAAGCAGGCAATGTAAGCCAAAAATCATTTCGGACTGCCTGTTGAACAAGATGTTTAAACTCAAGTTACTGATACTGATTAAAATTAATGACTTGATGCCGTTTCATCACGAGAAAGCTTTTGTCTTCATGGCATCAACAATGTGTTGGGTGGATAGTGAAATCTGGCCAAGGCTTTTCACCTTGAAACTGACGTAGTTGATCAAACCACCCCAGTAACTTAGTCACTTGGCCTGATGAAGCTTTCGCATCAGAAGGGGGATAATACTCGGAAACAGAAGGCGCATTTTAATTTCTGCCCGATTTCTCTTTTCTAAGTTGATTTATGGAACAGCGTGGTTTTCCCTTTTACGTTCACTTTTGTTTTCAAATGAAGGATGAAATTATTGGAAATCCGAGTAATAGATCGAACTGAAAAGACCCTAAGTAAGCTGTGAGTTTTCTGCAGTTTCTGTCCGCAATTCTTTACAGTAGGTTAGGATTTTGAATATGATTGATTTTTCATGGAGACTGGGTGCATTCAAAATCCACGATCAAACTATCTCCTCTACCAGGATGAAAGGAAAATGTCCACACACACAATAGGATGAAATGTTGGTTGGTATAAATACTTTTTGTGCAACTCTTCAACATAATAGGATACAACTGTGTTTTAAAAACAGAAACACCACCAAAAACAAAAACAGTAATTAAATGCAATTAAACGGAAAAGGCCAGCTCAACAGCCTAGTATTGTTCTAGTTTATACACGTTAGCTTTACTCAGGATGAAAACAGTGCTGCCTCAGAAGACGTAATTTAACTTAATTTTGACATTACAACAACGACAGCTTCAAGTATTTGCGATGAAAAGATGTCTGGTGTCATTATTATTCAAAAATTGCGAGGCCGAGGCATATGAACCAGAGTAAATCACTTCAAAACGTTGTAACAAACAATCAATAGGCACCTTATTGAACAAAATTTAACTTTTCTTTCAGGTTCAAAGGAGACCCACAAGCAAGGTCCCGTTCAACTTGTAGACTAACTGATTTTGTGTTGGATACTGTTGATGGTTCTAGCGGCTCTTCGTTTTTTCTATTGTTGAGGGAGAAGTGTACAGGGCTCTTTGTGTTCAGGCAAAAGGTACTACTGCCAGACAACATCAGTCAACATCGTGAGCCCCAGAATGTCAGGTACGACAGTGCGCTGCCGGGGAGATTTTGACCATGTTACAAGATGTGTCGTATCGAAAATATCTTGAATATTGCTTTTTGTGGATGCACCTGTTCGAGGACTGAATGACATCTGGTCCTCTCGTTAACACCATCTTACTCTTTGAATGTGTGCTTAGCAACAAACCTTCGCCAGTCGTCGACTACGACGTTTGGAAATGCTGACTTTTCGATCGGTTTGTGGCCTCTTCCAGTCGAACCAAGTGCTTTCCCAGAGTCACGCTGCCCGTGGTCTCTCTGTTGGGGACTGACTTGGGTGCGAGCAAGGATATAGCCTTAACCATTTGGAATTTGAGGCCAATGTGAAGATTTGCCCAACCATAGTCAGGGAAATTTTGTTCTCTCTTATTCCGTGCGTTTGGAGAATAGAGGAACAGGTCCTTTGTGACCTAGAATTCATTGTTCAAAATAGTTCACGCTCGATGGTTGCAACACAGAGGCGTGCAGTTTGCAGGGGCTTTTTTCTCTTTCTTTCACATTTTATTGATTATGGTTGGGTACTTTATACCCACTGGATTGTTGTACAACACTGTTGGCATATTCGGGATGAACATAAAAGTGGGCCTGTCATTTTCGCGCACTAGGCCATGATAGCTTAACTCATTGAGTCTTTAGATAGGTAACTAAGTGACCTTAGCTCCATGGCTCATACGCGAGGAAATGCCGTGCTGCTGAACTGTAGGAAAGCAGAACACACTGTTCACTGTTTGCCCCCAATGGGCGGTTATAAATAAATAAATAAATAAATAAATAAATAAATAAATAAATAAATAAATAAATAAATAAATAAATAAATAAATAAAAACCGTTCAGCTGTAGCACACTTTCGGTCCCCGACCGCTATACAACCCGATGGAAGCACGAGGGATGGGGTACCGCCAAGTTGCCCAAACCTAGACAGGGGAAGTCGAGAGGCCGATGTCGGGTTCGAACCGCGGACATTCCGCGCTCTAACTACGGACATCTCACCTCCGTCTCCTATATTAGTTACAATGTACCACTGAGGATTATCTTACAATCAAGGCGCCTTCAAATATCATCTGTCAGATACACTGTCACTCCATTCCACAATATGTTCCATGGTACAGTACAACTATACAACTATACTACATCTATAAGATATGCACAAGAGGCTAATACACCGCATCTGTTGCTAACTGTACGTCAAGATCTCACCTGGGGGCTAAGATAATATCATACACAGGATATTTTGAATGCCATTTTGAAAAAGTAAGACTAGGAGAAGCTGATACGGCGTTGTTTGGGCTCTTAACACGAAAACTCTGTTTATGGAATACAGTGATGTTCTATCGACCGACAAATAATACGACATGAGCAGTTCCACATTACACTCATGTTATAGGGTTTTAAGGGGTCCAGATTTATTCCTGGAAAATCAAGGATCCACTTGGACTGTCATCCTACGTATCTCCATACCGTAACTCCAGTTTAAAGGTACCTTTCTTCATCATGAAAACCATGTTACTTTTAAGGGTTCAACTGTCGTACATTACCAGACGTTTGTGCAGTTCATTGAAAACACCATTGCAATGAAGTTAATCACCTGATTATGTGTTGATCTCTGCACCACGGAACAAAGTTTTTTAGCTTCAAGAAGAGGTAAGTTGGCAACTAGTTACATCAACCAGCAGCAATCACCATAAACTCTTCTGCCGAAAAAACCGCTTCTATTGGTGTGACCTTCGATTGAGCGGTAAGTTATACTCGGTTTGTCAATCTCAAATTACTCAACATGTTACTATTAATTTTGTTAGTAGCACATACCTAATTAGATTTTTGGTCTAACACAGTGAGGCCGTGGAAATAGCATTTAGGTCTTGCGTATTACGCTTGATGTTCAGTAGCGCCGATCAACACTTTTGTCATTTTTTTTGAAAATCGATCTTTCGCTGAATATGTCGGCTGGAAGTTGAATAAATTTTTCCTGGATTTCTGAGGATGGTTCTAAGTGTGATATCGCCCCAGGTGCCTCATTTGAGCTCAAGGTT
>NW_008751845.1:784400-822726 GCF_000715545.1 Opisthorchis viverrini
ATAAATAAATAAATAAATAAATAAATAAATAAATAAATAAATAAATAAATAAATAAATAAATAAATAAATAAATAAATAAATAAATAAATAAATAAATAAATAAATAAATAAATAAATAAATAAATAAATAAATAAATAAATAAATAAATAAATAAATAAATAAATAAATAAATAAATAAATAAATAAATAAATAAATAAATAAATAAATAAATAAATAAATAAATAAATAAATAAATAAATAAATAAATAAATAAATAAATAAATAAATAAATAAATAAATAAATAAATAAATAAATAAATAAATAAATAAATAAATAAATAAATAAATAAATAAATAAATAAATAAATAAATAAATAAATAAATAAATAAATAAATAAATAAATAAATAAATAAATAAATAAATAAATAAATAAATAAATAAATAAATAAATAAATAAATAAATACACTCCAACTGATCAACAACCGTTACTCTTCATTAGTGGGTAAACTGGACGCGGTTGGAAATAATACAAAAGTACGCGGTTCGCAAAAGATGTAATCACACTGCTACTGATCAACAACCGTTACTCTTCATTAGTGGGTAAACTGGACGCGGTTGGAAATAATACAAAAGTACGCGGTTCGCAAATAGATGTAATCTATGTCCACCCGTGTATGTGAGCTGGGAGTTTTAACCACGACATAATTTTAAACCCAACCATGGACTTGAGCTCCACCATAAACGGCCATTCTGCTCTTGTTGAACAAATTTTATGGCTTATACTCTAAGTAATTACTTTCAGCATCGACCAACATGCCCTTCAGTTCACTTCACCAAAATGATAGTAGTATGCTAGTAGTATGATACAGTATGCCACTACTGCATGCGTCCCCAATTTGTGATCAGTTAGCAAGGATAATCTTCTTGTTACCCATTAATCTAATTTACAACGGACGAGGGGTGCAGATAGTCCGAAATACCCAGGCACCAAATGAGTACCAAAAGATCATCTTGTTCATTTAGTTAGGAATTCGGCCTACACTCCCATAGAGCCTGGCTTTTGAATAAACAATACGGAATAAAAACAGAGCTACAAGACTTACTAGTGAGCCGAATAGCAAGAAAATAGAGTACAGCTTCATGAATTGGTTAGCGCCTGAAATGGTGCTATACGAGGTGCAGTTCGAGGTTCGGTCAATTGGGGGATGAAATATGGTCGAAAAGGCGGGTATATCGATCTGTGGATGGACGGACCAGACAACACAAATGCGCGTTCAGCAGATGATGATCTTTAAACAGCACGTTGTGATCGATTGATGATTGGCGGACGTTTACCTATGGGCACTGGATCAATTAAATTCATGCGCGTAAATTACGGGTATACTTGTGTTTCCCTAGTCCCTGCAACGTGGGCGGAATCTGTAACATTCTTCCTTTCAACTGCAAAATCATCATCATCGTCATTTTTTCCCGATATCCTGGATACAACTGAGGTTACAACGCTTAGCAAAGGCATTTTGTTCTCTAGCGAAACCGTACAACTTTTAATTTTTAAATGAGAACACTCGATTCATTTACACGGTGTCCGTAATTGGCATTGTTCAGAAAGGTGGATTTATAGTCGTACTTCACAGCTACTTTTGTAGTTGCGTGTATTTTTAGGATAAGACTCTCAGTCTCAAAGCTGTCTTGTTTCAACAAGAGACACACCTTGAATCCAGCTGAATCTTTCGTTTTAATATGTTCTTAAGCAACTAACTGTGCTGCACCAGGCATGTTTCAGTTGTTACGTTATTCAAAATACCGCGTACATTGTATAGACGGAATGCTTTGCTCATAAGGTTGCTCAATACTCTTCTAAGCCCACGAACGGTTTTACCCTTCTAGAGTGCATTTTGCTCGAAATGAGAGGTGAGGACGGAAAACGGATTCGGTCGGCTCTCGCTAATCTACTATCGCTTTTCGAGGCTGGACACGCCGTAATAGTTTCTAATTGATTCTTATAAGCAAAATCAATTCTAGTTGAGTAAAAAGGATCATCCGCAAGGTGAACGCGTGACTTGGCACTTTCAAAACTGCTGCAACCGTACAGCCGTTTTACAATCTACCCACGAGCTGAGGAGTTGCAATGCATTGTAAATATCTCGGAAGTTGCATTAGTTCCGATGAAAGGGTGGTTGCAAAGTCACTGCGCGGTATCTGTGAGCACAGCGCACATTCATATATTTGCCCTACGTAAAGCGTTAAATGTGGGTATCACGCAGAGCGTAACACGGGCTACGTCTGCATGGCCCTTACAGGTGGGTGAGTTGAGTGATACTTGGGTCGTGATCAACGATGCCGTAAAACGAAGGTATGTATAGGGTTGGTTTGGTGTGTACTAGGTACAGCATTTGTAGGCGGCATGTCCTGTCAAATTTCGAATGTGTGTAGCGTGTCTTATCACGAACAGCGCAGTACTTGCAGCATCATCTTGGCAAAGAATAAGTAGTCAGCTGGTTTCCAAGTAAAAAATGTGAAGCCTATAACAGAAGTCCTGAGTACCGGTGCATTCGAGTTTAGGAATGCTGTAGCACAGATCCTAAACTTGCTTCGCTGAAGGCACTGGTAAACTGAACTGTCGAGCAATAGACATATAATCCTTGCTCACAGCACTTTCGTTTGAACGATCATCCTCCTGTCCCCGTAATCATTTTGGGTATTCGTCACCAAAAGGGGGAAGCACTGGGTTCGCATTCTCCTCTTATTAGAGCTCATCAGCAGTCTTGGCCATGCCGGGGTTTGAACTCCGCACGCGTGACATTCCAGAAGGGCGAGTCACGACTGCTCCACCAAGATACGATGGATGCATCTAAATTTTCACATCCGAACAGGTGAACGTGTATTCATGCGCGTAAATTACGGGTATACTTGTGTTTCCCTAGTCCCTGCAACGTGGGCGGAATCTGTAACATTCTTCCTTTCAACTGCAAAATCATCATCATCGTCATTTTTTCCCGATATCCTGGATACAACTGAGGTTACAACGCTTAGTAAAGGCATTTTGTTCTCTAGCGAAACCGTACAACTTTTAATTTTTAAATGAGAACACTCGATTCATTTACACGGTGTCCGTAATTAGCATTGTTCAGAAAGGTGGATTTATAGTCGTACTTCACAGCTACTTTTGTAGTTGCGTGTATTTTTAGAATAAGACTCTCAGTCTCAAAGCTGTTTTGTTTCAACAAGAGACTCACCTTGAATCCAGCTGAATCTTTCGTTTTAATATGTTCTTAAGCAACTAACTGTGCTGCACCAGGCATGTTTCAGTTGTTACGTTATTCAAAATACCGCGTACATTGTATAGACGGAATGCTTTGCTCATAAGGTTGCTCAATACTCTTCTAAGCCCACGAACGGTTTTACCCTTCTAGAGTGCATTTTGCTCGAAATGAGAGGTGAGGACGGAAAACGGATTCGGTCGGCTCTCGCTAATCTACTATCGCTTTTCGAGGCTGGACACGCCGTAATAGTTTCTAATTGATTCTTATAAGCAAAATCAATTCTAGTTGAGTAAAAAGGATCATCCGCAAGGTGAACGCGTGACTTGGCACTTTCAAAACTGCTGCAACCGTACAGCCGTTTTACAATCTACCCACGAGCTGAGGAGTTGCAATGCATTGTAAATACCTCGGAAGTTGCATTAGTTCCGATGAAAGGGTGGTTGCAAAGTCACTGCGCGGTATCTGTGAGCACAGCGCACATTCATATATTTGCCCTACGTAAAGCGTTAAATGTGGGTATCACGCAGAGCGTAACACGGGCTACGTCTGCATGGCCCTTACAGGTGGGTGAGTTGAGTGATACTTGGGTCGTGATCAACGATGCCGTAAAACGAAGGTATGTATAGGGTTGGTTTGGTGTGTACTAGGTACAGCATTTGTAGGCGGCATGTCCTGTCAAATTTCGAATGTGTGTAGCGTGTCTTATCACGAACAGCGCAGTACTTGCAGCATCATCTTGGCAAAGAATAAGTAGTCAGCTGGTTTCCAAGTAAAAAATGTGAAGCCCGTAACAGAAGTCCTGAGTACGGGTGCATTCGAGTTTAGGAATGCTGTAGCACAGATCCTAAACTTGCTTCGCTGAAGGCACTGGTAAACTGAACTGTCGAGCAATAGACATATAATCCTTGCTCACAGCACTTTCGTTTGAACGATCATCCTCCTGTCCCCGTAATCATTTTGGGTATTCGTCACCAAAAGGGGGAAGCACTGGGTTCGCATTCTCCTCTTATTAGAGCTCATCAGCAGTCTTGGCCATGCCGGGGTTTGAACTCCGCACGCGTGACATTCCAGAAGGGCGAGTCACGACTGCTCCACCAAGATAGATGCATTGCATCTAAATTTTCACATCCGAACAGGTGAACGTGTTATGATTGGTTTTCTGGAAGCCTCGAACGATGGTTCCGTAACTGGTTGTGTGTTTATGATTGGTTTTCTGGAAGCCTCGAACGATGGTTCCGTAACTTTCCTGGTTGTGTGTCGACCGTTTTTTCCGCCTATCAACACTTTCCAGTCGGTAAACACCACAGATGCTTGAAACCCCTGGACAGACTCAGCTGTGTGGGGTTGTGCCAGAACACCAGACTGACTTTTTAAAAGAGAGTCATGTGAACGTGAATCCTAGAAATCCAGCACTCACCTTGGAAAGATCATACAACCATATAATTTCCAGATTGACTGGCCATTGATTTGTGAACATAAATCACACCCATCCCTTTCAGCGAAACGGCAGTAAAATCTCTGAGGTATCGAAGCTGGTTTTGCTACTTTCCTATTACCATTACTAGTGAAAAGAAGACGACCTTCGCTGCGAAGCTGTTTATCAGAAAATGCCAAATGACCGGTTACAGACTATTGGGCAAGGATGCAAAACTCTCATTTGCATCTTATTTACAAAAACGGGACATCCATCTTCTCCTGAATGCGTCTTCTTGAAATTTCCTAGATATTCATTGACTCCAATCATTCATTGCTCGAATCCAAGCAAATTTTACAAAGTGAGTCCACAAATTCCGCAACAGATCTCCCATTTTCAAGAGACGCCAAGCGAAATTCCAAGAACCACACATACTACTCGCATGCCTCCCCATCAGTAGTATCACCGAACAGCAGTATCCCGGAACCATACTATTAATATAGACATCAACATTAGTTTGAATAACACAATCAGTGTCACTTTTGCGATATTGCCACGCTGCAAATCCTGGATTCACGTGTGAAGGGTATCATTAACCACCTCCTGTGCATACGTGCTGCGTTCCGTTATAAACTCATCAGAGAAAGAAATCGTGACATGTAGAAAATGTACAGGGTGTACACACGAGTATGTTGAAGAAAGTTTTCCCTAATGCACACTCATAAACCGCACCATATCCTAAGAACCCAGTTTTATTGAATTAAAGAATTCTAATACAGTATACCCGGTAAACAGACAGTATTCATGTATCAGCACGAATTGTGATCGGATCAGGTATAGTTCTTCATCATGGTTAGGATGCATCAGGAGGGATACATGGGCAAGGCACGCAGCCCTATATTTCCAGTTTATTGAACGCAAGATCACGTGGGAGCTAAGCGGTTTGACGGCTGTTGGATTAGGGGTCTGTTGTTTTTCCGTAAACAATCGATTTATTCAAACTATCCGCCGAATAATGTCAGAAATCCAGAGTAGCCTATCTGACCAGTCACTTATCCTGGTCAAAAGTTCAAATTTCTGAGGTATGAGCCTGGAAGTTAACAAAACATTCATGCTCAGCGTGTAAAATTATATTCAATAAACTCAGCGAGTACGTGAACGGCGTAAGTTGATGGGATAGGACTCAGATGCATCAACCCCTTTTCAGATACCAGTGCTTGAGATGTTGGAATCCGAAACACTTCGCGAAAAGGAGGGAATCGCTGAACAGACAACTATTAAAAAAGCATAAGGACCAAACGATCATATTTACCACAGAAGCACCATATTGCCGCTTCTTGCAAGCATATTCATTGGTCACGGTAACTGTCGGAAGAAATCCATAAATTGGTGGTCTGCAAACGGCACGTAGGCAATACTTCTGCGTCCGGGGAGAACTGTGATCAAATTTACGAGATCCCTAGGATATAAGATACACCCCCCGCAAAGTTAAGGCCTACGGTAGAAACTGCACTCTAGTATATCCTGTTCCGATGTGTGTAACTGCACCAGACCTCTTGCTTTGATCCCTTTCAGATTTATCTTACATTTATATGAGGTAGATATACGCCTATTTCTGTAATCAACAAAGATGGGAAATTTCACAACAGAACTCAACGTCTTCCAGAGTTTGACGGTTGATATTTTGGCTGGGCTGCATAATTTGGGTGAATAGCTTGGCGGCGTGTCTAAATACTAATACTTTGACACCGACATAGGCAGTTTTTCACCATACAAGGACACATCGTCAGTGCGTCGGGTCCTATTAGTCGAGTTTGGACAGACCTCGGGCTCGCTAGCAGTGGCCTGTAGATACATATACAATCCAAACAGGAGTGTCGGTTCCCACGTTATCTAACCATTGGTCAAGAAACAAGTCTCGATACGATCGCCTGATAAAATCAGACTGGGGGAGACTGGTTTGTTTTTGCGAGTGTCTGGGCTTCACCCAGTGGTCCTTCTTTACACAGCTGGCGAGCAACTTGTCTACAATAATCTACGAGGCTCAATGAACATTTTCGATAAGAACCGTCATCAAGCAGGCTATTGTCCTTTTTTCTCCATATCGTTCCATTGTGTTGAGCTTTGATAAACGCTAAGCGTCTGCTATCTCTAATTACTTTGAGAATTTAAAACGAAGTTTAAGGAGAACTTCAGAAACCATCCTTTTAAACAGGATGTTGGTTACTGCCCCAGATCTTAATGAGGAGTTCTACTGCATACCACGATTCATCCTGTGGGGCGTAATGAAAACTGGCTACTAATGGTCGCCTAGCTGGAGCATGGTTACAGAACATAAGAAAACAGACAGATGTGGACAAGACCTTGGCATAACACACACTTCATTAGGCTGCCGGGGACTCTGGCAGTCCAGTCTTGCCCATCGTAGGGCTCATCACAGACCCGGAAGTTTCGTCAACCTTATGCCATACGTGATCATCAAATTGTACGCCCATTATGGAAGCACGTTCATCTGTAGATCAATTTGGTGTTAACGCAAGACACACTTTAATACCGGATGATTATCTATCTCTTTTATGGTGCACAAAGACCGCCTCAAGTGATGAGCTACTGAAAAGCTCTGTAAGTAGCGTGCTATTTCAGGAAATTACAGTAGGGATGTCCCGATAGTCGTGCAAACTGAAACAAACGGCGTAATTCGAGGGGAAAATTTGGCCATAGAATATCACAAGACAGATTTATCTGGGTCTCCTGTTAATTTGTAAAGGGACTTATCTAGATTCGGCCTAGTTCTATGACTAGTTATCATTCATCCATCCATCCTCGTTTGGAACATTATGCCATGTTTGGAAGACCCCCACTAGAATTACGCGTTTATCCAGTAGACTGATGGATCGTGGACGACTAAGTTCTAAATAGGTTTCAATCAGTTATTGTTAGAATCTCAGGCACGAATATAAATGTTTGGTCCGCAGGGGGACACTCATTAACAAATCACGCTATCATTAACGGTAGATTCCACCGAACCTTATCTTGATCCCTGGCTTACAATGTTTGTAAACTAAACGTGCTGCATATAAACCGTATTATGCTTCATTTAAAACGATATTCAGGATATCAAATTGATTTTTTGCAATGCGACAACAATGAAGACACTGCTCGACAAGTTACGGAATAGAAGAAGCCGGTATTATGCTGTCTTTTGCCAATCTCATAGGTGGTATCATGCGAGAAAAAGTATGGCGTTTGGGACATTTGTAACTTTCATCAGGCTCAATGCATGCATCTACTAATTCACTTGTAAAATACAAATTTATAGACTACATGTATTCTGGGCATTTGCTTGAAATATTAACGCATTACAGTATACACCCCCAACGTATTGGTTAATTCCGTGGCATGTCTGAAAAATAATCAAACGGACAGGTTTTGGGATGCGATTTTCGGTCATGCATGGCACAATGGTTAAGGGAGAGTTGTAAAAAAAGAATTAAAAAGGCATGAATAATACCCATTTGTGTGTCCACAATTCAGATTATCATTTGATTTATCTCGCAGAACGCCTCACTGGGTGTTGTGTTCCAGCCATATGGATTCGTATGCCGTTGTAACGTAAACCCAAGGGGCGTTTGAAAAAATCGATATTTCTATCCTCTGTTCAAAGAAAGGTCGATACCGCCGTTCATTCGATTCACATGTTGTTGAATAGTGTTGGTCATTTGGCCTAAGCACCCAACAAGTCTGGAAACTTGTCTGAATCACACTAACGAGTCACTGTTGCATGCATGCTAGTGCGGTGTCATGAAACGTACGCCGAACTTTCCGGTGCGCGATATCGTTTGAGCTGGTGAGGTAAGACGAAAATGGTTGAATTTTGTCCGTACTAGCAGCACGCTTCTTATTCCCGTTCGATTTCTGAAAGTTGTTGGAGAAAGGTTGCCTTTTCAAAGAGTTCATTTCATGTTTCACCATGATGGTTGTTAACGTGAATGGTCAGGGGAGTTTATCAGACAAGTTTTCAATATGGCTTCAGTAGTTTCTTGGTGCCGTAGCCAAAAATGTGTGTTTTTGTGATACCACTTGCTCACACGGTGGCGGAATGAGGAATGAACTAGGACAAGTGGATTTATTCGTCATCAGTGCTTTGTTCGGAAGGAGGGAAGTAAATTTCCAAAACCCACAAGAATATTCTTGGACTTACTTCTTATATATGCTTGGTAGGCTATTACAAAAAGGAGAGACGGAGAGAGAGAAAGTAATGTGCAGAGAGCAGCTTTTGATGCCAAGGAAAGTGCTAGGTAATAGAAGTAAAAAGGATAATATAAAAACAACAGTGATTACCATTGAAGATGGGAACCATGCGCAGTAATTCTTTTCTTTTCAGCGCAGGACATCATCCAGGTTTCCACAAGGAACAAACTCGTCAACCAATTATGCACAGTTGCGAAAAGGAAAACCGTAAGACTTAATGGATGTACCGACAATTTTTCGGTTTAGCAACAAAGAAGTTTAGCAGTGGACAGATCTCAGAATCAGCTTTGCATTCTGATAAACTGATTAGTTTCTAATATTCAGTGTGGATTCTGAAGTGCTCGAAGCACGACTGACAATCAGCACTGCAAGACAGATCGCAGTCGTGAACCGAATCAACCAATCTGAGGACTATTTTTGAACTCCACTAGTTTCTTCGGCCCGGTCGGGACGTGGGACAAACGCGTTAGCATCAGTCTACCACCGCACACTCAATCATAAACATGTCTTCTTCTTCAAATGTAGCAATTCAGGTGGGGGGTAGGCTGATGCCAACGCGTTTGCCTCACGTTTCAAGCACCTGGAATTTAGATCCCAGCACTGTCAGGATGTACATTACTACTGAACTCTAACGAGTAGATGGTTGTTGGTTTGTTCGCCGTGCTGGGTGCATGTTGACAACTACCGACCAATCACTACGCTTCACTACACACTCTAACAACGCGCTGATGACGTCACCTCGATTGATAATGAAACGTTTGCGACCAAATTGCCCAGCTTAGCAAGTAAACCAACGCCCGAAATCCAATACAGCATTTTCCGCCTTGGAAATTGCGTCCAGAGCAATGGCCACTTGCGTATGGAGGCTAATATTCTTGTCTGCTGCTGTTCACTTACGGCGGCAAAAAACTGGACACTATATTCACACTTTCAGGTCGATTTCATTTGTTCATATTCACCCTGAAGTCTTTTGGATTTGCAATCCGACATGAGGCCAACTCTAAAAAACAACTTACCTTCCTTGAGCTGAAAGATGAGTACCTCCGAAATTCTTCCATTTGGTGAGGTTTGAAAAACTGTAACCTCCAATTTAGATTGTGAGAGCACACAACAAAACAACTTTCTACACGGATGCGAGAAGCTTCGAAACGCAACGGATCTCAGTGCCTGAAAACAGACGGTCGCTTGACCTCATATTACAACTTTGAACGTGTGAATACCCGGAGAGGCACACTTGGCAGGATTAGGTTTTTGAGGTCGCCAGAACACTTACTGCTCCGTTTGATAAGAGCAAACAGTTGGGTAATTTCATCACATTCACTAGTCAATACTTGTTCAAAAATGCCATCTTAGGGGCGACAGAATCATTAGTCATACGTTTAATTGGATGCCGTCTTGACGACATGCTAGTGGCGGTCCGCAAAAACGACTGCATGAATCCATGCTAAGGGGCATACCTTATTGCGCCGGAAATTGAAGGAACTGAGGGGTGATGCACGTATATCGAAGACGAACAATATCCCGGTTCGGGTGTCCATTATTCAGGCCTCTGTGTCTTTTCCCGCTGACTCTATTATCTCAGGATAAGACCAGCTTCAGGGACCTGCATGTGGCACCACGTTTGGCGTGGACGAGGCAATCTGTGACTTTCGAGTTATATGCGGCGCTCGGTATTTGCACAATGGATTGAATTTTCAGGGGCATACCTTATTGCGCCGGAAATTGAAGGAACTGAGGGGTGATGCACGTATATCGAAGACGAACAATATCCCGGTTCGGGTGTCCATTATTCAGGCCTCTGTGTCTTTTCCCGCTGACTCTATTATCTCAGGATAAGACCAGCTTCAGGGACCTGCATGTGGCACCACGTTTGGCGTGGACGAGGCAATCTGTGACTTTCGAGTTATATGCGGCGCTCGGTATTTGCACAATGGAATTGAATTTTCGACAGTTGTGACGTACCCCTGATGGATTAAAACAATCCGACAATTGAGTTAAGAGTATCAGTCCGAATTTTGAGCCTCATTTAGGCATTCCGAGGTCTCAGCGATGCGGGGCAATTATTCCAACAGAAGTTTTTCTGCCTGAGGTTTGAATGCTTCAGAGGACAATGAAATTTGGTGAGCTGCAAAAAGGTGTGCCTATATTAGGATGGTTTTTGGTTTGAGCACATATGAAACTAAATTCAACATTTTGTCGCATAAATTGTCAGTCCATACGTAGAAGCTTTGCACCTGAGAGCATTGTGCTGCTAATGGACGCCGTTTTATGCAGATGTTCAGTGATCCCACCATTGTTGTCCGGCGAACCCGATTCGGACGCTACCCCGTGGACAAACTGAATTTGGTTGACTGGTTTTGTAGGGATATGAAGAGCCAAAATGTAATTTAAATACAACAAAGTATGCCAGGTTTAGATATTGAATTCCAAAACGCACACAATTTGCAGTTTAATAACAAAGATGGAGCGTTCACGCACCCATTTATCATAAACAGATATTCTAATACCAAAATACAAAATGGTAGGAGTGTTATTCCGATGTTATTGAACAGTGTTGTTCAATGATTCAATGAATCAATGGACTTGTCTATAGGGTGGTCGAAACATAATATCATGTCTTGGTCTGACTGTTACCTGTGCTCATTCGTTATTCAATAAAAGGAACCCAGAGAATGGTTTGACAACTTTAGTTCAAGGAATCTTATTCAATAGGTCAGAAAGAAATGCCCGGGCCTATTCTGTCCAGACTTTTCACGTGGTCAGAGTTGAAGCCAAAAATTAAGGCACACATGTTTGTCAGCCTCTGTTTTTAGACTAACTACTGAAATTTGCTTTGAAAATTCTCCAAGCTATCAAGTTATTGACAATTGTTGTCTCATATTTACGGACTGTCTCATCGAAACACGAAAAGAGCAAATGTGGGATAAAGGAGAGAAGTGCTGTTCCACGTATAAAGACCAACTGATTAATAAGGAACAGAGTTTTCAAAGTGCATTTGGAGACAAGTGTAGTAAAAGTCACACGTATGTTCAAGACGTTTCCAAAGCAAGACATCAAAACTCAGTCAATAGGAGAAATAAGAAAAATACACAATGATCATTTTGGAAAACCCAACAGTTCTATTTGATACTACTGGGTCACACTATTTCCCCTAGCACATCGGGATCGTTCTCCACTGTTTCCCCATTATTACTATATAAGTGTTCCACTTACACGTGTATGCCTTCGGCGTGGAACTCTTTTAGTTCGGAACAGTTGACGCTAAGTTGATGCCAACAGCCGATAGACCTGCAACAATTTATTCCCCGGAATATTAAGGCCGGGGTTCAAATCCCGGCACGGCCATTGGATATGCACTGCTGATGAGCTCTAATAAGAGCGAAACTCGAGTCCAGTTCTTCCCTTTGGTGTAGACTCATCGGAATAATTACGCCAGAACAGGAACACGGCCATTCAAATGAGAGTGGTGTGGCTATGAACAAAATATAATAATAATCGTCCAGCTGTAGCACCCTTTTGGTGCCTAGCTGCCATGCCACACGAATGAGGCACGAGGGCTGGGATACTGCCAGGTTGCCCAAGCCTAGTCGAGTCGAGTGGCAGAGGTCGGGTTCGAACCACCTAACTTCAGGTCAGTAAGTTCGCGCTCTAACCACTGAACCATCTCGCCCAATTAAGGAAAAACTAATCGCATCTCATTAATTACTTATGTCGGTCAGCAACCAGCGTTTCTGTAAAGCACTTATTGTGCCACAGCCTTGCAACAGGTGACTGATATTTTTCATTTCCCGAGCCCAGATGTATCTAGGGTACTCACTTGTTTCCATGGGTTGTTTCACTTTGATAAAAAAGGCAACAAAGCGGTTTTAATAAATAAAAAATCCTCAAACCTAAGCCCATCTATCAGTCTCAAAGACGTGTGAAGCAGGGGATGGGGAGAATTTCTACCCTGAACAAGGACGCGGTGCATATGATGGAGTAGCAATAGCCAAATGAAAGCCCGTCTTGATAGCAAAGCCTGGTGGATCTGGGAAGCTGTGAGAACAGGAGAGAATAACAAACCGGAACTTTTGCACAGTTCTACTAACAGACCTCCGGCTCTCAACAATGTACCTTTCTGATGGAAATTTTGGCCTTTTTGATAAAATCTTTGATTATTTAATGGTAAAAGCCCGAATACTCAGTAATTCCTTGCACAAATAAGCGACAGATTTTGTAGTTGTACTTGGATAAATCTCAGCTCTACTAGACTCGTTTTTTCAGTAAAATTGAGTCTTTTGAATCCTTCCAAAGTTAATATATTGATCCAAACTTTCAGTGAATCCATGCATTCCTTACTTATAATCTAAATTTTCCAGAAAAAGCAGATTACTTTGTACTAACGCAGCAGTGAAACAACCATTCTACTATCCGCATAAATATACATACACTAGGGCTTATTTGGACGGGTCATTGCCAGGCTGATCAGTACACATGTCGACCAGACGCCGATTGGTTTCCCCAGTCATCCTTCACATCCCACCAAACAGGAACTTAAGGAGTATCAGAAATGATGCCGAAAAAAAAGGAAAGGGATCGTCCTTTATTTTCAGCTGTGTATCATCTAATGTAACGCGGATAATAGTGTGTTGAACATTTCTGAGTGAGACAGAGTTCTCACTGGATGTCAGAAGCGCGAGCGCAAGGTATCTCGTGCACAGACTGCAGCGGAGGTAATCCAAACTTTGGTAATGGGAGCTTAACACATTCATACATTTCAGAGCAACAGCATAACATGTTGAAGACTATACATAAAACATATCTACACATTTGGAAGACTAGATCGGACTACTTAATTGCGACATTCGGTCCACCTTGGCATACTTGGATGGCAAAAGATAAGGTAGCCGGAAATTGGTCGCAGAATCAGATACTTGTGGCACTCTGGGAGACATTCACAGGCGATTTCAGATCAATTCATACTACTTTCTGAATATTGACCTTTCTCCTGTTTAATTAATGCATGCAATACTCGAAAAGTTTGAATGAAACTATGTTGGAGAATAAGTGCTTATCCAGCTGGAACATCCTCGTATCGATGGCAATTTCAAGTCAAGCGTCGAGACTGATAACGAAAAGCATACATACTACTGGAATCTAGCATCAAATTTGTGATGGACAGCATATAAGTGTATAGGAAATGAGTAATACAAAGGTCAATGAAACCGAAATATTTACTCCTTTTATAAAAGGTACGTTCTGACTAAAAGTGAGGGACTCACAAATTTTCATGAATTCTTCTACTCCTGAAAGGCAAAGGGTGGATTGTGGCTTATTCAAAAAAAGCAGGCGGTATCACCTGTCTTCAAAATGAAATCTTAAATCTTTTACAGATTCTCACTATATACGATCCGAGTCTGTCAGCGCAGGAGAGGATACATCGTTTTAGCCAAGACCCAAATATGTGGTCGAACACAAAATTTATTTTGCTTCCTGAAAACTCTCCGGTAAATATGACAGCTTTTCAGATAGTATATATTCACCAACGGGACTGAATTTTCCCCAACTATACTACTATACTATACTACTACTTTAAAAATAATATCGAGTATTCCTGAAACCTAGTTAATGGAACAATGAAGCAATGGAGCCAATGAGATCCAGCTAATCGGTAGAAACACTTGTGCTAATCAATGCGGTAATTATTGGACGAAAAAAACACTGTAGGACAAGTGCCACCTGTAAAAGTACATTATCACAGCCTTTTTATAAACGACTGTGTATCCCATCCGCATTCTCAGTTCTACACGTACGTTGGCTCAATTGTTCACACAACAGGAATAGTTTGCTGTGAAGCAATTTTCCAACACTTGCGTCGTCTTATGGAAATAATTAAAGCATACCTTTTTTAGTGTATCTACAAATCACAGAACATATCAGTCGTTTCACTAGATGTGACATGTGCTTAGTGGCCATATCCGAACTGCTGACGGCGATGAATAGCTACTAATGTCCGTACAAACAATTCGGTAAACTTGGGGACTTTGCTGTTCCAGATTTTTGCTTGCAATCCCATAAGGCGCAACCTTGATCAACGCGCTGCGGCTTGATGGTGATGCGTAGCAAGGAAGGATTATATCATTTGCAAACTAATTTGGTTTTCCGAGAAACTCACCTGGAACCCAGCTGAACCTCTCGTTTGTGAACCATGTTAAACGCGTTCCACACGTGAATACATACAACCAAATTAGTTTGCAGCTGAGTGTTTATTCGCTAATTTCCTGCAATTTGGTTTCAAGTAGAACATAAGGCTGACGGAAACCCGGGGACTGCGCCTACCTGATGAGCCCCAAGAAGGACGAAACCGGTCGTGGGCTGTCGACGGATTTTCAGCAACCTTATGAGGCCAAAATGCAAATGAGGCTTCAACCAGATCTATCGTCCATTAAATGTTGGCGCTTTCAACAGCTAGGGGGCAAGAATTTGGAAAACATATCGTAGCAAAGCCATGCACGGGCAAAGCGGCTGTTCCATTTTGCTCATAAAGGATCGGTAGAAAGGTCTTCCACTGTGGGTGATTTCTGTTCAGACACCAGTTCATAGTTAGATCACACAGAATTAGACTAAAGTGATCTTTCTCCAGGGATACTGTTGGTTTGACTGCGGCATCCAAAAGGCTTATTTATCTAAGCATACCCGTAAGCTCAGGCAAACAAGAACAATGCCGTTTGATTATAATAATCTGGAGAACGTGTGTTAAAACCATGAAATCATACTTGAATGAAATAAACTTTCTGGTACCCACTAATTACGCCAGTGCTTTCTAACACAATGCGGAAATTTGAACTACCTGTGTCGGAACTGATAGGTTAAATCATTTGGTAGAGGCCAGCTATAAAGCAAGACATGACATAAACAGTTGCACTTTCGCCTGAGGGTCTCTCAAGCTGCTGATCAGTCCCTAGTTGCCGGATTGCATGGTGCACAACTGGTAGCAGGACGCCACTGGTTCTAGCTTTTTTAACAGTCCGTTCTTCCCAAAAAACTACTCATAAGGTTGCTGAAATCTCTTGTGAAAATATACTACGATATCCCGAATATCGGACAAAATGAAATATGAGGCGGCCTTTGTGCAGCACATTCAGTTGAAGAACATCATCAAAGAGGGATTCACTTGAGTCAAATTGATTTGCGAATGAGTGCATTTGTCGCAATACATTCTTCCCTTCTTCATCAAAGACTGGATAGCTGGCTGGAGCTTATTATCCCCTGAGCACTCTCACCTCATAGTAGTCTACTACTGTGTGTATAAGTTCGGTTGTTCTTGCCTGTGCCTGCTGAGCAAACTCAGTCCGGTCCGGATATTCTAACTTCCGGTGAGCCGGAACTTCAAACTTAACGGCACGAATATTCGCTCCATTCAGACATACTGACTGATGACCTTAATAGTGCAGTCTTCCAATCGGAAGATCTAGTACATTACCAAAGTTTTCCACATCTGCAGATGATTTCGAAAATGACTGCCCTAAGCCAGATGGCCCATTTTCCCGCTGACATTTTCAAGCAACGTGAATCAACTGGGCTTTTTTGAATCACGTTGAGTCGAAACAAACCAACGCGAGCACCAGGATTTATCATGACCCAGCTTTAGCTTGAGGTATTTTAACTCACCATCATATTCATCAGGTCTTCCGGCTAGTTTTATGTTTAAAAAGAAAAGTTTGGGATGAAACACATTCAAAACACAAGATTGTTGCTCCCTCACTTTTCAGCAAAAGCCTAACGATAGCTCCTCTGAGATGTTTTTACACAGTTGACAGCACTGAGTTGCAAAATATCAGAGGAATGTATCACGTAAGAGGTGACTGACACCGCCACTGACTGTCAACGCAAATGTCAGTTGTCCAGCCTCCGGTTTCCTTCCAGTTGGTGTAAAATTAAAATAAAAAGAAATTCTTCCCATTATATCCCATAAACTTTTGGGACAAAATAAAAAAAACTACAGGTAGGTGTATCTACAAGGAAAAAATGACGGAATACTGGCTCTTAAGTGCAGCCACCTCATAGCCTGCCCTCCCATTGATGATGAATACGCAAAGTGTTGAATGTTTCAAGAAAATGTCTTTTTGTCAGGTGAAAAGGAGACTCTCTGTGATAGAAGTGACTTCCCAAATAAGACATGACTTTCTCACAGGAAACAGATGATTATAAGCACCATTGTTAATTACATGACATAATTGTTTGTTTCCCTTTTCCTCAGGCTAGTTCATCACCCTTCCATGACTGCTCAAGTTTCAAGACTGAACTATTCTATTTTATACAAATACGACTCTGTATCAACCGTTTTCCTATAGTCGATTTGTTCACATTCATTTCTGGGCTTGTTATTAAAAATTTGTCCCACTTTGTACTGAGCAGCATTTTCCCGTTTAATTGGTCCGAAAGCACACTACCCTTTCTATGCCAACCCGTGTTGCTCACTGCCCAAGGTTCAATCTAGCCGTGAGCCTTTCTTTAATTCTCCTCACGATTTACTGTTAATCTCCTATAGAACCACGGTATAGCTATCTATACTGTCTGCCCAACTCCAATTCAATATATTGTTCACTGCCCAATTGCGACTACTGGACAGACGCAGATAAAGTTCGTAGCATTCGGTTTCGCCGCAATTATTACTGTCCACCCGTTGGTGAACTAGACTACACGTTACCTGTTAGATAGGACACCTAGAGCGTGCGTTTAGGCTAAGTAACCAATTCCTTGCTTTGAGATCACGGCCTTGGCACAGGATCGCACAACCATGTTTATTGTGATACACCGTACCGTTATGTCATTGGTATAAGAATCATTACGGAGTCAAAGTGAGGGCTGTAATGGACAGAGTATTACACCGAGCCCAAGTACATCAATAACATTCCTACGTTTAGATGCCAGAGCTCTCATATTCGGTTCGAAGGTTTGTCGTGGTTGACCAGTACAAGCAGTCCAAACGAGGTAGCCCCAGACATAAATGTTCTTCCGTGTTCTCTGAAAGGTGTCCGTACTCTCAACCGCAGCATACTACCACACACACAAACACAAAAAGCACAACAATCCAACGTCGGGTTCAATATCACTGTTGTGTGAGTTACCAACAGACATGTGGCATTGTTTAGACACTTACTGGCCACCTCATATTGACGGACAAAAAGTGTGATCATCATCGTTGATGCCACCTCCATCACAGACTGAAGAAACCGTAATGGAGGTCAACATGTTGGACCATACTGAGCTATCTGCAAATCGGTATACGCTTATGGGGAATGTTTATCTTGACGGATCGTGCTTCATTGTTACCGGTCTTTAATAAGCGACGAAACCAGTACAACATTAGAACCCCTCATCAAATGGCTCCGGTGTGTTCCGCATTGTCATCTTTACCATACACCGGTAAGCATGAACGACTAATTATCTTTGACAGTACGTATTTTTACGTCAGTTGTCCAGCCTCCGGTTTCCTTCCAGTTGGTGTAAAATTAAAATAAAAAGAAATTCTTCCCATTATATCCCATAAACTTTTGGGACAAAATAAAAAAAACTACAGGTAGGTGTATCTACAAGGAAAAAATGACGGAATACTGGCTCTTAAGTGCAGCCACCTCATAGCCTGCCCTCCCATTGATGATGAATACGCAAAGTGTTGAATGTTTCAAGAAAATGTCTTTTTGTCAGGTGAAAAGGAGACTCTCTGTGATAGAAGTGACTTCCCAAATAAGACATGACTTTCTCACAGGAAACAGATGATTATAAGCACCATTGTTAATTACATGACATAATTGTTTGTTTCCCTTTTCCTCAGGCTAGTTCATCACCCTTCCATGACTGCTCAAGTTTCAAGACTGAACCGTTCTATTTTATACAAAGTTGACTCTACCTCAACCGTTTTTCTGTAGACGATTTGTTTACATTTATTTCTGGGCTTGTTGTTGAAAATTTGTCCTACTTTGAACTGAACAACAATTTTCTCGTTTAATTTGTCCGATAGCACACTGCCCTTCGTGCGTCATCCCGTGTTGCTAACTGCCCAAGGTTCAATCTAGCCGTGAGCCTTTCTTTAATTCTCCTCACGATTTACTGTTAATCTCCCATAGAACCACGGTATACCTATCTATACTGTCTGCCCAACTCCAATTCAATATATTGTTCACTGCCCAATTGCGACTACTGGACGCAGGCAGATAAAGTTCGTAGCATTCGGTTTCGCCGCAATTATTACTGTCCACCCGTTGGTGAACTAGACTACACGTTACCTGTTAGGACACCTATTGTTCACTGCCCAATTGCGACTACTGGACAGACGCAGATAAAGTTCGTAGCATTCGGTTTCGCCGCAATTATTACTGTCCGCCCGTTGGTGAACTAGACTACACGTTACCTGTTAGATAGGACACCTAGAGCGTGCGTTTAGGCTAAGTAACCAATTCCTTGCTTTGAGATCACGGCCTTGGCACAGGATCGCACAACCATGTTTATTGTGATACACCGTACCGTTATGTCATTGGTATAAGAATCATTACGGAGTCAAAGTGAGGGCTGTAATGGACAGAGTATTACACCGAGCCCAAGTACATCAATAACATTCCTACGTTTAGATGCCAGAGCTCTCATATTCGGTTCGAAGGTTTGTCGTGGTTGACCAGTACAAGCAGTCCAAACGAGGTAGCCCCAGACATAAATGTTCTTCCGTGTTCTCTGAAAGGTGTCCGTACTCTCAACCGCAGCATACTACCACACACACAAACACAAAAAGCACAACAATCCAACGTCGGGTTCAATATCACTGTTGTGTGAGTTACCAACAGACATGTGGCATTGTTTAGACACTTACTGGCCACCTCATATTGACGGACAAAAAGTGTGATCATCATCGTTGATGCCACCTCCATCACAGACTGAAGAAACCGTAATGGAGGTCAACATGTTGGACCATACTGAGCTATCTGCAAATCGGTATACGCTTATGGGGAATGTTTATCTTGACGGATCGTGCTTCATTGTTACCGGTCTTTAATAAGCGACGAAACCAGTACAACATTAGAACCCCTCATCAAATGGCTCCGGTGTGTTCCGCATTGTCATCTTTACCATACACCGGTAAGCATGAACGACTAATTATTTTTGACAGTACGTATTTTTACACTTAGGGTCGACTTACATTGCTGAATTTCTGCCAATCCTTTTGATGAAAAGAGGAAACAAGGTCATTAAGACTGCAGTTTCAGGTACCCAGTGTGTGGGAACCATGTTTCCTTCCCAGTTAAACTCGGCTCCCGCCACACAGCGCCAAAAATATTCTAGTAAATTGCAGGATACTGGTGAAAGTAAGAAGGCCTTCGCTGCGGAGTTGTTCATTACAAAATGCCAACTGGCCGGTTACAGACCATTAGACAGGGAAGCTTAGCACTCATTTGCATCTTATTTACAAAAACTGGGCATCCATCTTCTCCTAAACGCGTCTGCTTGAACTTTCCTGGAGATTCATTAACTCCAATCATTCATCGCTCAAATCCAAGCAAATGCTACAAAGCGACTCAACAAATTCTGCAACAGATCTCTCCTTTTCAAGAGACGCAAAGCGAAATTCCACGAACAACACATACTGCTCGCGTGCCTCCCCATCAGTAATATCGCCGTTACACTGGTATAAATTCGGTCGATTCGGTCGATTCACAAGCATTGTTTGAACTGGAGATCGTTAGATCGGGTTCTAGGGATTCCATTCATCTTTCACTTTCGGTCATCAAGTATACCTTCGACTGGCTCTGAAGTGGCTACATCTTCTCCTGTTAGCCGCTAGTCACACCTTCAGCAGTTATCATTATCCAGTGTCTCTTGGAAGAACAGAGAATTTCGTTATGCGTACAAAACATATTATGGGCAACCAGGTAGAATTGTCGACGAATGGTGCAGTTATAAATAAATTAGTCGTCATTACTATTCACACAACGAGGTGATTTAATTGACAGTAACCGCAATGTTCTTAGTCTTGGTCAAATGGAAAATGCGCGGGATTTGCCCAGCACCCCAGAGTTAAGCACTTAGCCTGCTAGTTGATGAGTGATGTTCATTCACTCAATTCTAAATGGCACTATCGTCTGCAGGACGAATACAAACCCATTACTGGTCAACTTCCTGTAGAAATAAAGTCTTTATGTCTACCCTAATTAACCGGCAAGAATCTAACATATGTCTCAAAAACCCCTAGGTTATGAGTTCTCTTAGCTCCGTTTTAGTCAGTCTTGAGGCTATTTCGCCGTTCGACGGACCGGAGCACTCTTTGTTGTGGGTGTCTCAAGTGTGGCAGCCATGAGCGATGGGCATACGATGTGACTCATTTCGCATAATACCAGAATATTCACTCGGTTTAGCGAGGAAAAGCGAGATAGATTTCAATTTGTTGAACAAAATGAGATTTGAGGGGTTCCTATCAGTCACCACGAACGAACCATTGTGCTTGCTCTGTCCTGCAATTTTTTCACCGCAAGGTAGCCTGCTTAGAATGTCTTGCGTATAATAATCCGTCTGTAGGGTGGGAAGAATAATGGCAACCGAGTTGTGCAGAGTCACTCCGCACTTCTACAGACTTTACTTGAATATAAACGATACATGGCAAGCCTTGAAGGCCTTGTCAGACATTATGTCAACCGTTGTGATTCTGTGGGACATCTGTTACTCTTAAAATGAGTACAAGGCAGTGCAGTTCACTTCAAATCAAGTCTCCTGGGCTTCGTCAACGCTCAGCTAAGTGCACTAGTCCTCGATTCCCTTTTTGACCATCTTTTTGCCAGGTACAAGGCAGTGCAGTTCACTTCAAATCATGTCCCCAGGGCTTCGTCAACGCTCAGCTAAGTCCACTAGTCCTCAATTCCATTTTTGACCATCTTTTTGCCATCTAAACTGGAAACGACAGTGTTACGGCAAACGGTGTACTTTTAGCGAACTTTGTTGTTGGCAATAAAGGAGCTAGAACACAGCCTGTGGTTTGTGGTCAGGACTACTGCTGAGGTCATGAGGGGTCATTTATGTGGTCATCTGCTGCTGGCCGTTATTGGAGGGTTTTCAGTTTTCGCGTCTTGTTACTCATGAATATCTCAGGTTGTATTTGATTTGGAGTGAATTTGCAATTCAGTAAATTATATGAAAGGTATTACTTTCCGAATAATTGCTCACTTGCAACTTGTTCCCTGGGGACTGGCAGAAGATCATTATGCCTTTGTTAGTTTGAAAAAATACTCACGCAAGCACTAGAAAAAGCGATCGACTTTATAAGATAAAATTACCATGTTAATTTTTGTTAATATAGGCTACTTCAGCAGTTAGCATGGGTCTTTTAGCCGTGCTGAAATGTGGATATTCTCCAGCTTGAGG
This sequence comes from Opisthorchis viverrini, assembly GCF_000715545.1. Lineage (NCBI taxonomy): Eukaryota > Metazoa > Platyhelminthes > Trematoda > Opisthorchiida > Opisthorchiidae > Opisthorchis > Opisthorchis viverrini. The sequence continues at coordinate 806,699 of NW_008751845.1, forward strand.
CAACTTTGGTTCTTTCAGGAACGTTTCGGCTTTAACCAATACTCGTGTACAACTATGACGTGGATGTGAAATGAGGAATTGATGGAGAGAGTTAATCTCATGAGGTCAATCTCTTTCAGCTTACTGCTCCTTGGCTGAGGAGTTGTTTGTTGGGAGACACCAAATAAACAGTTACAGACTATTGGACAGGGAAGCAAAACTCTCATATGCATCTTGTTTACAAAAAAATTATATACATCTTCTCCTTGAACATGTCTTTCTAAACTTTCCTGGATATTCATTGACTGATGCTCAAATCCAAGCAAATGCCACAAAGCGACTCCACAAATTCCGTAATAGATTTCACTTTTCAGGAGACATGCAGCGGATTCACGAGAAAACATACTACTCTCACGCTCCACCAGTAGTACCCATCGTTACACTGGTAGCCACCACAAAAGAACCTACTTGAAAGGTAAACCCTGATATGGAGCTTTTTGAACGAATCGATAATCTTGTTTGTACTAAGGGATGTACTTACATATAACTTGATAAGCACCAGCTCAGTAAATTGCACTGATTCGAAGGTTTTCTAATGACTAAACCAACTAGAAACGTGAAACTCTTATTCATCCAGCGGTTGCGGAAGCCCTTCTTGATGGAGTTGGGAAATATGTATAACTTTGGCAAACGTGTTCTTACAAAACGTAATTGCCAAGCTTTTGAAGCATTCAACAGATGCCCAACTCGTCCGCCTTTTTCACGCTTCTCAACAACAGATATCAAGGGGCATCGCCCGTAGACTGTAATTGGTTATTTTATGCTCAAAAGCTTGAGGCTAAGCAAATTACAAGGATCTGAATGCCTCGAGTGCTGCATCAGGTTTGCTTTTCAGATGAAAACAAGCAATGTACACACAATCTATTCCCGAGTGTCTAATCGCCTTCCGTTCAGAATTGAGTTATGGTGAAAAAAGGATACTCTTAGTGAAACTTTATACCATAAATGAGCCCTTTAGATCGTTCGGGTAACAAGTGAACGCTTATCTCCATCTCGTTAAAAACCAATCAGCCGACCGCCGCAGCACCATGAGGGCAGACATAGTTTATTTATTGATCAGATCGAAACTGAGCTGTCTGTGCAAGTCCAGAGAAACGGCCACTTTAGCAGAGGCCGATAAACAACAAACATAGTTTGTTTTCGACAAGCACACTCATTCGCGAATCAATGTGGTTTTCACAGGAGACTCAAGTGAATCTGTCGTTTATCACATTTGTCAACTGAATGTGCTGCACAAAGGTCGCCTCATGTTTTAGTCGGTACAGTACTCGAGATATCGCAGTATATTTTCGTAAAGAAAACTACTCACAAGCTTGGTGAAAACTCCTCGACAGCCCACGACAGGTTTTGTCCTATCTGGTGAGCTCCAAGAAGGGCGTAACCGGTCGTGGGCTGCCGAAGAGTTTTCAGCAATCTTGTGGTAGTTTCCTTTCCGTTTCGCTTTCGTTTTGTTCGTTGTCCTGTCCTCCTGTTGTTGGCTTATTTGTGCCACGACCCTCGTCCGTTCACCGTGACACTTGGGTCCACACATACACACCGGTCTACACACAAATAGATGGACGCACATACGCAGCTTAGGCTGTTAGTTCGCTTTTCATGGAATAAACAGACGAAGGCGAGTTTATGAACCATGGATAGGCAAGTGGCCCAGCTTTTGTAAAGTTTTGAGGGTCAGCTTACGTGAGCGCAATATGCAAACGAACATTCTTATTATACGTATTGAACATCGCATCGGACCCTTTTTTTGCAAGACTATGTGCAGTCCTTGGTTTATTTCATTTGTTTGTTAACTGTGTTCTGAGTGTAAGATCCCTTGCTGATCCCACTCGCTTTCAGCAGTTCAGAATGTACCTCTCTGTGAACTGCTGCGTGTGCAGCATCGATTACAGAAAGCATGGGAATGGACAAATGCGATTGGTCAGTTTAAATTGGTGCTATCGGAGGAATGTTGGTCTGTTTATTGTGTTCAGTTCAAAGTTGGTCTGAGGGACTAAAACGACATGACAATGCATCGTGTCAGCACCAGAAAATCAAATAAGTAGTGCTTATGACTGGTGGGTTGTGTCAAGATCATACTGAGGTTTAGCTTTGTTGTCTTCTCAGACTCAATGCGGTTGTGAAACTGAGGGGTGTTCCTCAAATAGAATATTGAGCACCTCAGCCGGGTAAGCTTGTATTTTCTAAGGTTAAACTTCAGGCGTAGGAACAGGATCAAGTCCCGGCTACTAAAGTCGCACTTATAGCTCACCTGATTCGTAGTATTCTACAACTGAGATAGAAGGGATGAAGTGTAAAGCAGGGCTAATGTAAAAGGTGTGGCCATTTATTATAACTGACAGTGCTATCTGGGTGTCAGTGTAATTGACGGAAATATAGGTGAGTTGAACTAGCATTGCTTGGAACAACACTCTTGCCTTCACCACCACCACTATCATCATAGCTCTCGTTGTACTCGTCACCACAAACTCAAAAACACGAACTTTGGTCAGCATCAACGGTGATTTCTACAATTTTTGGTCTGAAGTATACGGCTTAAACAGCATCCGTATTTCAGTAACTGGACTGCACTCGCTACTGACCGCAACGTGCAGCAACTAGAGTGGGTGTGGATATCTCATATACAACCCCAACTACATACATTCTTGTTCCAAGACACTATCAAACTACGCGGGAAGGAGGCAAGGTTCTTGTTGTTGTGGGACTTCAACCCGTAAGTGAATGTGTCCGTAGTTCCGGTTAGATAAAATGCGACCGTGAGAGGGCATTCCCCATAATCCACTGAATCTACTGATAAATGCACATCAACGAACAGAAAGAAAATTCAGTTTCGTCCAGCTTGCAGAGCCGGGGATGTTGACTAGATACCCGCTCTGTTGGATTGTTTCCGTGGTGCGAATGTACAAACAAACTTCCTGAAGATAGCCTGATATCCAAAAGCTAAAGGAGGTTCTGGCCGATGATGATTGAAGCACACGAATTTGATGAAAAACTTCAGCAATACGACTGTTGACAGCTACATTCAAGCTGGGACGAACAACCTTCATAAACATGTGAGTATTCCTCCACTACTTAAATTTCGCTGGACTCTAGAATAGGATGACTCGTTTCCATGCTGAGTTTTTGGGAGGTATTTCACGTAACATCTTCGAAATCACTTGTTATATGTCTGAATGTGCGTCTACAGGTTTCATCTCAGATCGAAGTAATACAGCTTCATGGTTGTCCCATGAAACTTTAAAGATTTGCACGTCATTCGGCAACACGTCGTGCTGCTCTGTCCGTTCTACCGCGCCACTGAAAGACCTAAGGCAAACAAGCGAACGCCCCAAAAGCTGTCTACCAATCACATACACTAAAATCAAAAACACGGAGACAGTCTGAAAAACTTGGTGGCATTACAAAACATAAAAATCCAACAGCTTTTGAATACAGTTACAGTACTTTTTGCATGTCAATTTTCGAGGGAGCTTGACGCATTTAGAAAAAACAATTCTGCGACAATCTACCTCATTCAAGGTTTAAAACCTTTTTTTAAATTTCGTTATGGATCCCGAGCCGCTTTTCTTTTCAACAAATTACAGTGTGGCACTTTCATTTGAAGGGCAACAAGCAATAATTGGTGGAATGGAGGGTCCATCTAGTGAGAGGTTTCTCTATTCATATCGGCAACTTGTCGAGGTGTACAGACGTTGACAGATGCGAAGTGATATATGACATATCCACTGAACATCTGCCTATCCGGCTAGGTATAAAATATCAGAAAGTTTGTACAGACACACAAGTTAGGCTTGCCATGATGAAGGTTTAGCCACAATGCATCAGAGAAAATCCAGATAAATGGTAGTTTTTGCAACCGGAGAGCTTTAGCTGCCATAACGTGTGAACTTTGCGTCAAATTTATTGCCTGTGACCAGGATTCGCCTAATAAAACCGGTCCGAGCAAACCGCACTGTCACACAAAACAAATCGCGCTACTTTTTTCATGAAGGAAACTACTCACAAGATTGCTGAAAACTCTTCGACAGCCAACATTCAGTTGTAGAATATCATAAACGAGAGATTCAGCTGAGTCTCTCGTGAAAACCAAATTGATTTGCAAATGAGTGTATTTCTCGAAATCGCCCTGCTATTTTTGGATAAAAGAAGAAGGTGATTTGGCCTCTTTGGTTGCTTGCAAGGCAAGGCTTGCGAGGTGGTTTGCAAGGCACCTGCATACAATGGTAATAAAAACAGTAGTATCAGTAACGACTGAGGAAATAAAATCCTTTAGAAAATCAAGACCACCAAATTTTGAATTTTACTCTAGATGAAGCCCGTTCTCTTGATCTTTTACAAATTGTGTACTGGGAATAATTTGTAGATAGGAATTATTGTGATAGCTATCGAGGATTATTCGTCTAAGTTCGAAGCAATGAAATGTAGCATACTCAGTGCCATTGAGAAGCTAGAGAAACTGTAAATGACTTACGTCCTCTGTGTTCCCTTTCATAATCGAATCCAGAATATTGTGTACCTTGTGCGTTGAGGACCGTGTCGGTTCAGGTATGTGTTAAACGGGCTTCAATCGAACAGATTTCTTTAGAATTAAGTGAACACCAGTACGAGGGGTACATGTCCTATCATCTCTCCAAAAGGTACCTTTCTACGCCCTATGATACCTGGCCAAACCCGTTCTGCCAGTAGTTTTATCCCATCAGATTTGCTATCAATACGTCCCTCATTTGACGATAACACATAAAGATGCGTTTTGAGCATTTTGTCAGCTTTCAGTGTAAAAACACGACTGAGGTGAATATACTGACAATGGGGACGTCTGTATTAAAGTTTGCCTCACATTCATTGACCGGCATGTGCATTTTTTCTAATTTAGTGTTTACCAAGGTAGAAATATCAATAGTTCAACAGTGCAACTGTATGAATCTTAAAGATAAAAGTTTTCGGACCCTTCTCTTGCTAACTTGCACCTCTTCAGCTACCAAAGGCATTAGGATTATACACACCGGTCTGAAGAGTACACATGGAAACTTGTGACAATCTCCATTGCAACTGACGCATACAAACGATCCGCTATTCCATTTGGGCGGAACAGTACGTTGAGAGGCAAGCTGGATGTTATCATAGAATGAGTGGAAAATTGACATTAGTTTTGAGCAGTATGGTTTATACTGTATTATTTTTTGCAAGACTGGTACTTTTACTGCGCAGAATGAATTATAACTCACGGTAGATAATACTCCTGTCTGCCCAGGATACTGAAAAATTCGTGGATTGATTAATTTTGCGACAAGAAAACTTGTTCTGCTAAAACAAGATGGTTCTGGAAACGGAAATCTTAAAAATGGTTTCTTACATTTCGATTTCATTTACTATAAAATGCATCACGTGATCATGTCGCTTTGCATGTGAAAAAAGTTTTAGCATTTGTCGCCGTAAAATTAGACCTCGATTGATTGAAACACAATCCGAAACGTTTTATTCTGGATTGCGTTCAATCGGTGCAGCCAGACAAAGCTAACTTCCCTGTTTTGCGAACCAACTTTTGCACATTTGATCTGGGTGACCAAGATTAAAGCATGGTTAATTTATTTAATTTGCATTTCAAAAAATCTGGAACCTTCGTTGGATTTTCTTAGATTTCGTGTTGGTTTTAAGGAGGTAAACCAAAGTCTTTCGTGTCAATTAGAGGAAGCAAACGGATTTGGCAGTAAGAAAAAAATCAGTGAATTTGCTGAGTCACTGGCTGTAGCAAAAATGTTTCACCGGGCGCTTTATTTTAAAGCTGGGGACATCTAACTTTGTCAATTTTGAAATTCACTAATATGATCTTGTCTTAATCACTGGAGACAAAGTCTGCACAAAAGATGGTTACTAACATATCCCTCAGACTTACTAGGAAGTTGACAGTAAGTAATGCGTTTCGGACCCGTTTAGATTATTCTAATTGACTCGTTGATCATTGGCATAAGAGACAAGACAACCGTGCCCATCTAGAGAAGCCGTGTTCATTCTAAAAGAACAAGGCCGTTCCACAAGTACTGGTTCGACAAACGTTGCAGGGCCAGTCACTGACACAAAAAGTTCCCAGAACTTACGTAGTTGCAGGGAGGCAACACTAGTGAATTTCTCTTTATAAAGGAAATGTCAATTGCGTCGTGTTGTCGACAGCAAATACGATCGAAGTTAGTTCGTCCTATCTATGTTCTCAAATATCGTCCACTTCGGTGGTTTAGGAAGTAACTGTGTCCCCTCAAAGTTCCAACTGTGCAACATACATAAGTCAGAAAGCGTTCTTGGTCTCAAAGGTGTGATATGAAGAAATGGTTATACGGAATTTCAGCGTCAACGTTTGTTGAAGCGTCAAAATCATCGTTCACTTGACGAGACACACTACTATTATAGTCGATGAAATTCGACATTCCACGGCCATGTTGTCCATTTGGGACTCGTCTGGAAGGCGCAGTCTCCAGGTTTTCATCAGCCTGATACTTTACTTACACCCGAACGGCACGCAAAATTCACTTACAAACTAAGTTATTTTTTAAGGGAGACTAGAGTAGACCTTAGCTGAATCTCCAGCCTGTGTACAGCACATTCAGTCGAAGAAGCGGGAGATTCAGCTAGGGTGTAGCCAAATCTCTCGTTGAAACTAAATTAGTTCGGAAATGGGTGTGCTGAGCGAACTGTGAGTTTTTATTTTCACTAAAATGTGCTTCGAACTGTACGCTTGGTCGATCATATAAATGAAGAAAACAGGCTTTGCACCATCCAGTATGTGTTTGTCGTCAAAAGCTGACTGAATAATTATTCGCAGAACTATCTGACTGAATTGGATGAGACTAAACACAGTAAGGTGAAACTAGGGGAAATTTTTCAAGACCCCGGTGGTGATCTCAATGAAACATTCATCCGAATCTCACCTATTCCCACCAATATGAGTCAAGAAAGAGTTGTATGTGCAACAGTCGGGGCAAACAATAAAATCGGATAGAGTAATTTATGGTAGAACGCTAAGCATAAGGTTACTAAAAGTTTTCGGCAGCCCACGACTGACAATATCCCTCCTGCGGCTCATCCGGTGACAGCAGCTTCTTAGTTTACGTGAACCTTATTTCTATTTGAATCGAAATTAGTTGGAACTCGCCAGATACCACAATCTGCACAGTATAATAAAGGCCATCATAAACGGGGTACTCAGCTGGATTCGGCCACGTCTTTCAGTTGACACCGAATGAAGTACCCCTTTTGCATTTTTACTTTCACATTTGACTTCAGATCCCATGTACTATCACACTGAACTGAATGGAAAACTATAACCCGTATAAAGTATACATTCCTCGACCTCCTCTGGTCTTCTCGTACTGTGAATTCTACTGATGCACATGTAATTTCGGTAATTTTATGGGTGAAAAGAAGAATCAACCCATAAACACTTTCTAATTTTGGATGTCTCTTATTCTGCATGCTTTTAGTTTCCAAATCCTGCGGCTAGATAAGTTTTTGAGTCGTTAGCGGAAGTCCTCTCAATTCAGGTTGTGTTTATATAGAGAGTGTAGTTAATGTGAGCGCACAGGCGCACAGTGGCGCAGAACAGGCGGAAAAATACATTGTAGGCTATTGTGCTTCTATCCACAAAATTGCTGACTTAAAAATACATTGTAGGCTATTGTGCTTCTACCCACAAAATTGCCGCATGACACTGACTCAAATATCGGCGTAATAAACTACTCATAAGTTTGCTGAAATCTTTTTGACAGCTCTGAAAGATTCCTCAATTTTTTGGGCTCAGTAAGTAGGCGCAGTCTTCAAAAATCCGCCAACTTTATGTTCTACTTGAATACTACTTGATGAGCCCCAAGAAGGGCGAAACCAGTCACGGGCTCTCGAAGAGTTTTCAGTAGTGTATTACTTCTATATATGTGTCTAGATATCTCGAATATCGTACCAGATGCAACGTGAGGTGACACGGCAGCACATTCACTTGCTTATAAACATCATAAACGAGCGATTTAGCCGGGTAGTAGGTGAGTATCTCGGAAAACCAAATTGGTTTGCAGATGAGTGTATTTCGTTGTCTTAATTAGCGCTTCAAAAAGACTAAGGAATTCTGCGAAACTCACCCGTAATGGCTGTTATCTAGTGAACTCCAAAGTCCAAATTTCATTACGTAGTCCAATCCAAATAAACATTTCAAGTCAAGTGTCGCTTCCTAATGATTAAATTACACAAACCAGCTGGGATTCCTCTCTATGGCGCTTTGAAAAATGACAAATTTCATTACGTAGTCCAATCCAAATAGACATTTCAAGTCAAGTGTCGCTTCCTAATTATGGCGCTTTAAAAAATGCCTGGGATTCCTCTCTATGGCGCTTTGAAAAATGAACCTCCGAGTACTTTCCCAGTGAGTGTTTACGTGAGGGGAGCTTCGGGAGGTGAGCCTGGCTGGTTGTTTGTTTGCGCCACGGGTGGCTAAATTAGGCCACCGACTGTACGATGTCATCAAGGGTAGAGGATCATTGTTAGCTACTGAGTAGCTTTCTTGTTAGGAGTTTTCCAAAGTAGCTAAGCAAACTCCAGTTGCATTACTTATTCGCAGCCCGAATTTCCAGGCTTCTTGATATCATGGAATGAGTCACTTCTCCGTTCTTTTCTTCCACATGTACACGATCGAGACAGTTGGGGTAAAAGTGACAGTCTTCTTTTCCAGTGTATTTTGTTCCACAGAACTTATTACGTTCCAGAATGCTTTGAATTCATACCCACAGATATAAGCCAGAGCAACGATGCGTTGAAAACCATTAGAACATAGGACAACAAAGGTGAGTACACGAAGCATAATTTTTACCGTGAATAAGACGAAAAACCTGTAAAGCTTACGCTGATCTTGCGGTGTTTGTTTCACTATAATGTTTCAGAATTTACACAGACTATAATTAGCGCTTCAAAAAGACTAAGGAATTGTGCGAACCTCACCCGTAATGGCTGTTATCTAGTGATCTCCAAAGTCCAAATTTCATTACGTAGTCCAATCCAAATAAACATTTCAAGTCAAGTGTCGCTTCCTAATGATTAAATTACACAAACCAGCTGGGATTCCTCTCTATGGCGCTTTGAAAAATGAACCTCCGAGTACTTTCCCAGTGAGTGTTTACGTGAGGGGAGCTTCGGGAGGTGAGCCTGGCTGGTTGTTTGTTTGCGCCACGGGTGGCTAAATTAGGCCACCGACTGTACGATGTCATCAAGGGTAGAGGATCATTGTTAGCTACTGAGTAGCTTTCTTGTTAGGAGTTTTCCAAAGTAGCTAAGCAATCTCCAGTTGCATTACTTATTCGCAGCCCGAATTTCCAGGCTTCTTGATATCATGGAATGAGTCACTTCTCCGTTCTTTTCTTCCACATGTACACGATCGAGACAGTTGGGGTAAAAGTGACAGTCTTCTTTTCCAGTGTATTTTGTTCCACAGAACTTATTACGTTCCAGAATGCTTTGAATTCATACCCACAGATATAAGCCAGAGCAACGATGCGTTGAAAACCATTAGAACATAGGACAACAAAGGTGAGTACACGAAGCATAATTTTTACCGTGAATAAGACGAAAAACCTGTAAAGCTTACGCTGATCTTGCGGTGTTTGTTTCACTATAATGTTTCAGAATTTACACAGACTAATCAAGAGCTGTCGAGGATAGATGATCAGGTCTTAAATTCCTGGAGATGAGTTGGATGGGTTGAGATTTATAGCGGTTTCCTAGCCAGCATCCCCTTTAACAGGAAGCAGAATGATACAGCCAAGGACATATTGCGCAAGACTGAAAGGGATATCGGAGCGTGTATAAGTGCCCACCTTTTTTCAAAACCGGTGCAACTAATGGAGTCCAGGGAATTAAAGAAAAGAACGGGAAAATTACATGTGACCGGAACGGACATTCTTCACGTAAGTACGGAAGGTAAATAAATTGAAATTAATCGGAGATCTTGACAATTCAGTTCGTCGGGAAAAATTGTGTGAATAAGTTCAAATCAACCTGACGACCGCCTCGCTCTTATTCCTGTTAGGCATATGAACGACATTAATCGGCGTACAGCCTATTGATAATTGAAACTGTCGCTCAGCATTTTGTGTGATTTTCTCCCAAGCCAATCCAAGTTACTAAAGGTGAACAGCCAGATATTCTTATCTGCTTAATCGGGATTCTCGGAGCCAATATCTACCAAATGCCGTACGTTCACCAGATTCTTCAGTGCGTGTTTGGAATATTTACACACGTACACTGACAAACGCTCACTTATTCAGCTGCCTATGTACAAACGAAAACCTAAAATGAAGTTGTCAGTTCATTTGTCTGCCGAATCTTGCCTCATTTTACCACTATCAACAGAGGAGAAAATAAAGCGGAAATGTTCCGGACCGTAAAGGAATGTCGCCATTCAAGCCGGGCGGTAATTTGCAATGGCTTAAACCACTGTAGATCAGATTTCACACGTATGCGGGCAAATATACGTATCTAATAATCAACTAAACTTCCTGTATCATCCAGTACGTTGACAATTGAAATTCCCCACGTTTATTCTGTCCCTATTTGCAACCTCGGCTCCACTTTTCTGCTTAGTGTGTGTATATGAACTGACGTTTGTTTGTTCCAGCCACTTCACTCATCTGGCCTTGAGGTCATCCGGCCACTTGTGGCCAACTTTGTGCACGTGTGACCGTCTCACGTGGGAGCCTCTTTGCTCATTTGCTTCTTACTTTTCTAGTCCAAGCGGACAATTAGTTTTAGGCGAGTACCTAGTGTCGAGGTTTGTATAATTTGTGAATTTGTCTTACATTAATAGCGCCGTATGGAAACCCAGCTCCGACTTTGTTTCGCCTTTCCGGAGGCTCTGGTATTACGCGTCACTCGAAGATACCGTTCGCCCGTTACACTGCCTACTAAGCTGTCATACCTTAATTCTGATGGACAAGGAATGTCGGATTCACCAAGCAGGAGAGATCTTGTCAGTCTGGTTTTCAATTACCAAGTATACCTTCGTAGAACAGGCTAAGCCGAGTTTATTACCGGTCTCTAATATTAGGTTTGCAACAAAACAGAATGTATAAAACATTACTGGATTTTGACAGGGCTTCAGCCACTGGGAACAGAAATACAGAAGATAATGTAAGCATAATCCTGTTGGTGATACGTTTTAGAACATTGGGTTAGGTACTAATGAAACTTGATTATTTGTTCATCGGGCTAGTTTCCTCGACCTAGTACAAGTGTATCAACCAGGTGGAACGGGTTTATGGTTTTCAACCAACCACAAGGAAAACCCCTAATTCAGTATATATTAATTAAATGAACTGAGAGCTTAATTTGATTGCAACTGGGTCACCCCCCTATTGGCAGAAGCCTAGGTGGAACGGGTTTATGGTTTTCAACCAACCACAAGGAAAACCCCTAATTCACTATATATTAATTAAATGAACTGAGAGCTTAATTTGATTGCAACTGGGTCACCCCCCTATTGCGCAGCAGCCTGTTAGGTTTACATTAGCTTCATCGTCAACGTACTTGTCATTTCCGAACTGAATCAGATTTTTCTTCTTTTGTTAGCTCGCTGGTGAGAAATTGTGTAAGGGGAGCACAACTGTTTGTGGTAACTCCATTCATTGACTAAGTCTACCGGTTTAACTGAACAGTGCGGGATCAATGAGTCGATAAATCACACCCGTTTCTTCACAAAAATTAAACTGCCATTGTCAGAGCCTTGCGATTTTCTTGCTTTATTTATCATCATAATCTTGAATACTCCTGACACGTAAACAATCTGTAGCTCTTATTTTATGATTTACAGAAGGCCTTGGTGAGCAAACTTTCTAACAATTTTTGACTTTATTGGAGCGTGATTGAAAAAACGTTTGAAACGTGCACTTAATTTAATATTTATGATGTCTCAAAAAACAGGTTTTTGAGTCGTGCAGGAGTATGACATCCTTAAACGGGTATAGAGATAAAGTGCTGCCTTTTGCTGTTTACAGTTTTCCGGTGGAATAAAACAGCCATCTCTTTCAAACGCACAGTTTATTCAAATAATTACGCGACTGATATCCCACCCCCCATGAAACCTTTAGCCAAAATTATTGGATCAGAGCGTTTTGCGTCAAAATCTAAATTTTTGTATAATTCACTTCAAACGGAAACGTAAAAAATCTAAGACAAATTGTTGTACATAACCGGTTTGGCAGGTGCACTCTTGTCCACTGATTTAGAACTAATAGAGTATATTGAATGAACTTCAGAGAAAAGAATCAAATGTATTTGGATATCCAGTTCCCGTTGAACAGACGAAACTAATTATCCCACAAGCGGACCACTAACGTGTAATCTAAGACCACCGCATAACCTATTTGGAACAAAATCAACGTGTTTTCTACCTGACTGCCAAATTTACTGAAAATCTAACGGTTGACTTGAACGCCCTTATCTTAATGTTGCAGAAATCTTTAACGTCGGGTATTTTAGAATTTAATTTGTCCCGGTATGGAAAACTTTCTCTTTGGTGGAGGGTGAAAGCTCACACAATCTAAGAGCAGCTACATAGCACCACAGAATTACGCATGCTGCCAAATACTACTTGGGATAGTTTTCAAACTGTAAGTAACAGTTCAACAAAGACCTTTTTACCGGTGTTTCAGGCATACTTTAAAATTAGAAGATAGGTTATGTGACTGCAAAACTACGCAAAGACTTTACATTCTTTGCCCTGGTTAAACTCTGTTTGTGCAAAGCAAAGCAAAATTACGATATTGACTTGCATGTAAAAATATTGGTAGAATCACAAGAACTTCAGTCTCAAAAATCTGACTGGAGATGAACAAAAGGCGAAAGATAGACTGGACATGGCTGTTTTGAATCTGTCTCTTTCTATCGCATCATACCTGACAGTAACCTATGACAACCAGCTGAGTCACAAGAGGCTAAATACAATCAAAGCGCTGAGTGAAATAGCTATTTGCTATGTCATTAGACTTACTCCCTTTCTTCTTTTCACCTGAATAAAAGATAATCAAAATAATTCGTGTTTTGTACCAAGTTGTGCACCAGACATCCGTCAAAGTTATTTCGGGACATTGCATACCAAACTGTAAGTAACAGTTCAACAAAGACCTTTTTACCGGTGTTTCAGGCATACTTTAAAATTAGAAGATAGGTTATGTGACTGCAAAACTACGCAAAGACTTTACCATTCTTTGCCTGGTTAAACTCTGTTTGTGCAAAGCAAAGCAAAATTACGATATTGACTTGCATGTAAAAATATTGGTAGAATCACAAGAACTTCAGTCTCAAAAATCTGACTGGAGATGAACAAAAGGCGAAAGATAGAGTGGACGTGGCTGTTTTGAATCTGTCTCGTTCTGTCGCATCATACCTGACAGTAACCGGGCGCCTATGACAACCAGCTGAGTCACAAGAGGCTAAATACAATCAAAGCGCTGAGTGAAATAGCTATTTGCTATGTCATTAGACTTACTCCCTTTCTTCTTTTCACCTGAATAAAAGATAATCAAAATAATTCGTGTTTTGTACCAAGTTGTGCACCAGACATCCGTCAAAATTATTTCGGGACATTGCATACCGGGGAAGCTAAATGTTCCGTGGCCGATGTGAAGCTTTTCATGGAAATTACATCGGGTCGTGCCAAAATTCCTTTTGGTGAAGAGATGGATCTAAGATACTGCCTATATACTACTTCAGTAGTAGGAAGTTGTTGGCGCTGGATTATTTTTTCAATGGATACCGTTAACCTTAGTTCCCGTAAGAAGGAGCGGAAGATCGGTTTCAGTGATTTTCTAACAAGTCAAAGAGTGGCGGCAAACTTTGAAAACTGCTCGTTCAATGAATAACTGCAGAAAAGTAGAATGCAGAGTAAAGTGGTTCATGTTATGAAAACAAGCAGAGGATAAAATACACTAGTGAAAAACTGCTGGAAAACTCATCGACCATATGAGTAGTGTGGTACGCCTGTAACAGTGTATCGCGACATCTCGAACATCGTACACTCTGGAGCATGAGACGCCTTATGAAGTACATTCGTTTGTTTAGAACATCACGAATGAGAGGTTGAACTGGGTTCATTTCCAAACCAAGAGAGTGTGTAAATGAGTGTAGTTAGTACGCATAGAATTCATTCAGTTTCATCTAAATTTGGAATTTTTCATTCACTTCGCCGCACCGTCAAACTTAAACTCAACAACCCATAGCCCACTTGGGGTTCATAAGTTAGGCCTCCTCGTCTGAATGTCAACACTAACGCGGGTATGATAAGAAGGCAGACACTCATTTGAACTTGACGGGATACAAGATGGCATCTTTTGCTTATTCAGTTGTTGAGTTGAATGTGTCACAAAAAATACTGCCTCATATTTCATTTGTAAACTCAATGTAACTCTACTTCTAAGACTGCCCGATGTTGATGGCATTCATTTCTATTTTGAGTCGAGTATGTGCATGCAAAAGGTTATCAAAACAATATTTTATCGCCTAATTAAGTCACATTAGTCGTGTTGGTGATCCAGGGTGTATATTGGTTTGGTGTTCGTTTGCGTTAAAGTGGCAAGTTAAGGGAGTGTCGGGTTTTTTATTACAATGGATATAACCTAATTATTTTAACGCAGCTGAGATAAAAACTGCTGAAGTCACGACGAGTGACCCTCCAGGAAAAGAAGCTAAGTTTTAGACAGTTCATCTAAATGCTATCAGTAGTATTTACTGCTTTACTGGGGATTTGATAACAGTTCTTGTCGGAATAACGAAAAAACGGAATCAAAAACTGAGCTCCGCGATTGCCATTAGCGCACTTTGGGGTTTCTTACCACATGAGCCGAGGAACTGCTACTAGCCTCAACATCTATCCCTGTGTTGTGGTACCGAAGGCCTCGGCTTAAAGATCACTCATCAGTAGGATGAAATCTTGGTCAGTACTTCATAGGAGGAGAGCCCAGCCAATTGACAGGTTGTTTACAAATCAAAGTTTGACTCACGAAGCAGATTGAGAGGGCAGTATGTACTAACCAAAATTCGTTACGTAAATAAACCCTGCTTCTATAAAGGTTTTACGAGAGAGTTGTGCACACAGTAAGATCCCGTTGAAACTTTCATCACCCTCTACGCATTATTCAATGCTATGTTACTGCTATAAAACTGGAAAATATTTTGACATGGTGTCCGCTCTCTTGTTTTGTCTAGCCACAATAAGGCCCAGCTGGATCAAAGTGCAAGTAATGCCCCCAAATTCATGAAAAAATGACCATGAGAGACGGACTTGTACCAAGATACTATTACAAACTCGTCAATAGTCAACTTCTCCTATTCACGCATACGATTTGCAGAACCCTAAATTAAAACTTGAGGAAAGATTTCACTAGAAATTTACGGCAAATTCTTATGTTCGACAACACGAAATGTGTATGATGGATTTGTTTAGTTGAATCCAACTGAATCATTAGCCTGTCTGTTGGTTTCCTCACTGAGCTGAGCAATTTAGTTTCAAAAGTTTTTATCACCAGTCGAGGTGATGTCATCAATGCGTTGCGTGGATGGCAAAAAATATTATACTCAACAGACTGCAAAAACTTTCTGCTATGGTGAAGAATCAGAACGCAGCTATCAAAACACAAGACAAATTAGTCTTGTTTCCAAAGTCTAAGATCGAAAGGGGCAAAAGTTTGATGTAGGAAGAATGAAGATTGTAACACGGGAAGGTTACTTGGATGCATGGTACTATAGAAATTATTCGAGTAACCATATTGAAGGTATATTTCTGTACGCACGACCAAATCATTCGTAAAGGTGAGTCGGCCTCAGTCATTAAACCAGAGTCAAAAATGGGGCTAACTATGATAGTAGGCGAACATGGGTCGCTGCTGCGGGACCAGAGAGGCCACTTTTGATGATACTGCTGATGGGGAGGCACGTGAGTAGTATGTTTTCTTGGAATTTCCTTTGCGTCT
>NW_008751845.1:822764-823920 GCF_000715545.1 Opisthorchis viverrini
GCTTTGTAGCATTTGCTTAGATTTGAGCAGTGGATGACTGGAGTCAATGAATATCCGGGAAAGTTCAAGAAGACGCGTCAGGAGAAGATGGATGTCCAGTTTTTGTAAATAAGATGCAAATGAGAGTTTAGCTTCCCTGTCTAATGGTCTGTAACCGGTCAGTTGGCATTTTCTAATAAATAACTCTGTAGCGAAGACCTTCTTCCGTTCACCAGGACACCCATTAATCAGAAAACAGGTCAAATGACAGGTTCATAGGAATGCTCACCCAAACGGTCTGTGATCGGCCATTGTCGACTTGAATGAGTGACCTTATTTCAACCATGCGCGCGCAAACATGTGCACTTCCAATCTGAACGCAAACCCACTCAAAACGCGCTGCTGATGTCAGCCCGACTGGTAGTGAAACGTTTCAAACCAAAGTGCCCAGCTCAGCGAACGAACAAAGAGGTGCCACTGCAAACAGATCTTGCCTGTGTTAGTAAAAACTCAAATGCTCCGCACGTTTCAAAGTGGTACGCAGGTAATACTAGTGTGAATTATATTTTAACCACAAAACAACTTACGGTTTCCAAGATATTCCATGACTTGAGGGCAGAAATACTTGCTTTTTATTTCGAATGCAATGAGCACAGCTAATAAATGTTTTTTATTCAGCACCACATTTGAACTAGAATCGTTAATTACATACAGTTTGAAAACTGACTTGGTGAATCTTATGCTTTTTAGCATGTCACTCATCCAGAATTCATAGCATTCGAAAGGAGATTTTCCGCAGTGTCAGTTTTGAATAAAGACCATATAAGCTTCTGTCATTGACATTTTCTCATAAGAGCAACTGACTTTTATGGAAACCCTTTAGGCTGAATAAATATGGCTTTAGCTTATATGATCATAACATTTGAAAGAGATTTATTATCAGCTGGTTCAAAAAATAGTCAGATGTAAACATCAGGACAGAAAATAAATGTTGCGCAACACTACTCTGTCCCCTCTATCGCCGATTCACATTCAGTTACAAACCAAAGGCGTGGGATATTGATAGCTTATTTGCCACTGTAATGGCAATCACTGGTGCATCGATCTTTGTGATGTATATATATATATATATATATATATATATATATATATTAGCTTACATAACCAAAAACAGATA
>NW_008751845.1:823982-870602 GCF_000715545.1 Opisthorchis viverrini
ATATATATATATATATATATATATATATCAGCTTACACAACCAAAAACAGTTACAAAATGCTTTTTGAGCTTACTTACTTGCTTCAGAGAACGTTTCCCACTCTAAAAGAAAAAAATGTTTTTACGATGAACGTTGCCAAGTCCTATAGTGTGGTCTTGTCCTTGAGAGCTACTAACATCAGGTAGCAGTCAAGACCTTTTTGTCCCAAATATTTTGTCCCGAATAGGTTCGGATTTGTTGCATTATAGTTTATCCAACTTCGAGTGATACATACAACACTGACTGTTTCTGGAAACTGGAGCAAATCGATATGAAAATGACTGCTCTTTGCTCAAAATCAGTGTTCCTGGTGTATATTTGGGTCTTTGAGAACATAAAGTTGCCACGACGTTTTGGGTGGGTAAGAACAAACTGGACTGGTCCCTCCGAGATATGGCCTCGTTTGTGAAATGTTTTCCGCCAGGGAAAGTCAACATAAATTTTAAAAAACGCTGGAAGGAGCTGTACGGTTGTTTTCCATTCAGTTAAACTGTTTACAAGTGCCACAGATGATAAAAGCGTTCACAATTGTGGAAAGAATGAAGCATCATAGTTCAGTTACTCGAAGAAAACACGTATTTTTGAGTTGTACGTGAAGGTGATATGGTAACTTCTGCATTCAGTTAAGATAATTTTTATTGGATTGCTTCCCTGGTAATATCCTTAGAAGAAATGGATCATTCTAAGAATATCGATATATTTTTCAAACGACAGTCTTTTTTAAGTCAAAATAAATGCCTTCTACTACGAACTCACTGATAAATACTTTAAAGCACTATATTCATTTAGACACTTATGTGATATCTCACCGGCTTTCACCGTCTCACTATTTTCGACTCATGGGGAAACGCATGATATCTATTTCCGATTTCACTACTGGCAAGCGATCGGTCACTGCGTAAGCATGTGAGACCTTGCTAAAATCTTTAGAGGTTTGTCCTTCTCTAGTCGTTCTTTTCACGCCAGCACCCTGTTGGTTTTATCCACACGAAGTTATCTGACGTCTCATTGCGTACCGAAAACTCACGCCGGTGTTTTATCAGAGGATTTTAGTAACAATGTGGCTGAGAACCAATCAAGTAGGAGTACAGTGACAATTTGCCTGAGAAAAATGAGATGTCGTTCGACCTGTAATAAAATATACTAAGGTTAGAGTGTCATCGGACGCGTTCAAGCGTAGCCACATTATGCCTTTTGACAACACTGAAGCTGATCACGTGGTTCCAGGTGTCACGAGTCACAAGATCAGCTGATCATCAGTTTCAGCAACAACACTTAATGGATTAGCACTGCTAGGTCTCCGAATTTTCTGCTGCTTACTGTAAGCAGGCCGAGTAATCTGACTGCCCCAAAGAAGTGGGTTTTACACAGAAAGTAATAAAAAAAAACTGAAATTTTTCATAGCTTACTTGAATGCCAATCTGTTCACAGCAAACAAATCCAAGGGAAAAGTAAGACTCAACCAAATAAAGGCCAATAAATAGGTCAAAAAGTTTTTTTACAGTTGCGTACAGAAGAAGCTGATCGGACAGCTGCCCAAATTGAAATAAAGAACAAACTTCGGGTTAGTGGATATCCAGCTAGTTTGATTCACTCAAGAGCACAGATTCCATGGTTGACCTAAAGCAGGGAAAACTGGTGACAAGGTATGGCGCAGTCAAGCAGCCAAGCACTGCCATGAGTGAGCTGCATGTCCGCAAGCTTGTGGTATGGCGCAGTCAAGCTTGAAGATTATCCAAGCATTGCCATGAGTGAGCTGCATGTCCACAAGCTTGTGCCTTGTAACGTACCGTCAGTAGAGTCCGTGGTCGAGGAATATTCCGAATTGTTCACAGACATGGCATGCACCAAGCAAACTGCCCGCAAGAGCACTGATGGGAAGGCCCCGAGGAAGCAGCTCACGACCAAGGCCGCGCGCAAATGTGCACCAGTCAGCGGTGGTGTGATTAGGCGTCGGTTGCGGAGGTTATTGGTACCGGTGGCGAAAGCCAACACGGGGTGATTTGTGACTGCTGTTATTTCATATGAACCAGGGACAGCGGTGGTCATTCAAAGGCTAACATGAGAGTAGCTTTCCCGAAGGGAGACATTTTGTGCTCAACATTGTTCAACTGAAGGATCGCCTCCCGACAAACAGGGAATTGTGCCTACAAAACTAACTGTAACGCCTTCACTAAGTACTATATAAGGCAAACGGCCAGGGAGCTTCACACCAGAATAGAAGAGCACACTAAAGAAAATAAACGGGCCGTCGAGTAACGTGGATGCATACTGAGCGTCACTGAAAGACTTAGCGATGGTAGAACATGCACTGAAAACGGGACACAAAATACATTCAGAAAATTTTGAGGTTTCGAGACGACGATTACGGTCCACGCCATAGACACTGATGGCCTAGGCGGTGGAGATGACCAAGCATCCCAGTGTAAATAGATTATAAGGTGTAGAACTGGCAAGTGTATGGATAGCAGTTTTGGATCAGCCGAGCTGACATGTGCTTACATGCGAATTTCACCTAGTCTCACCCTCCTTCCCTCCCACTGCCCACAACTAAATTGTCGCGGCACTCACAAGCCCACACAGACCAACGGCGTCCGCCAGCTGCACCCAAGGTAAACCTTTAACGGAAGCACCTTGATGTGGAAGCTTAAGAAGCTCTCCCAACCCATTAACCGAAGGATTAAGGCAACCACACTAGCCGACAAGACATTTTAACTGATATCCAACACTGATCTAGTGAGCTTATATGAAGAAGTGTCATCGGATGCGTTCAAGCGTAGCCACATTATGCCTTTTGACAACACTGAAGCTGATCACGTGGTTCCAGGTGTCACGAGTCACAAGATCAGCTGATCATCAGTTTCAGCAACAACACTTAATGGATTAGCACTGCTAGGTCTCCGAATTTTCTGCTGCTTACTGTAAGCAGGCCGAGTAATCTGACTGCCCCAAAGAAGTGGGTTTTACACAGAAAGTAATAAAAAAAAACTGAAATTTTTCATAGCTTACTTGAATGCCAATCTGTTCACAGCAAACAAATCCAAGGGAAAAGTAAGACTCAACCAAATAAAGGCCAATAAATAGGTCAAAAAGTTTTTTTACAGTTGCGTACAGAAGAAGCTGATCGGGCAGCTGCCCAAATTGAAATAAAGAACAAACTTCGGGTTAGTGGATATCCAGCTAGTTTGATTCACTCAACAGCACAGATTCCATGGTTGACCTAAAGCAGGGAAAACTGGTGACAAGGTATGGCGCAGTCAAGCAGCCAAGCACTGCCATGAGTGAGCTGCATGTCCGCAAGCTTGCGTCTTGTAACGTACCGTCAGTACAGTCCGTGGCCGAGGAATATTCCGAATTGTTCACATACATGGCGTGCACCAAGCAAACTGCCCGCAAGAGCACTGATGGGAAGGCCCCGAGGAAGCAGCTCACTACCAAGGCCGCGCGCAAATGTGCACCAGTCAGCGGTGGTGTGATTAGGCGTCGGTTGCGGAGGTTATTGGTACCGGTGGCGAAAGCCAACACGGGGTGATTTGTGACTGCTGTTATTTCATATGAACGACAGACAGCGGTGGTCATTCAAAGGGTAACATGAGAGTAGCTTTCCCGAAGGGAAACATTTTGTGCTCCACATTGTTCAACTGGTCGCCTCCCGAACATTGTTCAACTGAAGGATCGCCTCCCGACAAACAGGGAATTGTGCCTACAAAACTAACTGTAACGCCTTCACTAAGTACTATATAAGGCAAACGGCCAGGGAGCTTCACACCAGAATAGAAGAGCACAGTAAAGAAAATAAACGGGCCGCCGAGAAACGTGGATGCATACTGAGCGTCACTGAATGACTTAGCGATGGTGGAACATGCACTGAAAACGGGACACAAAATACATTCAGAAAATTTTGAGGTTTCGAGACGACGATTACGGTCCACGCCATAGACACTGATGGCCTAGGCGGTGGAGATGACCAAGCATCCCAGTGTAAATAGATTATAAGGTGTAGAACTGGCAAGTGTATGGATAGCAGTTTTGGATCAGCCGAGCTGACATGTGCTTACATGCGAATTTCACCTAGTCTCACCCTCCTTCCCTCCCACTGCCCACAACTAAATTGTCGCAGCACTCACAAGCCCACACAGACCAACGGCGTCCGCCAGCCGCACCCAAGGTAAACCTTTAACGGAAGCACCTTGATGTGGAAGCTTAAGAAGCTCTCCCAACCCATTAACCGAAGGATTAAGGCAACCACACTAGCCGACAAGACATTTTAACTGATATCCAACACTGATCTAGTGAGCTTATATGAAGAGATCTTACGAACTGGTTCTCCGTCTACCTTAAGACCTGACCACCTTAGTTATCTGCTCACTTCGCGCAATAAAGCTCTCGTGTCAAAAGTGGAACGTTGCCTATTAAAAACTACTGATTGTTTACTAAGTCATTCTGAAACGGCCCTTCCTCAACCGGTTCAAACAATTTCCCACTGATCTGTGAGAATTGTTCTTGTGGAAATAAAAAGCGATGTGTGCTTAATTGAAACATTCTCATTTTACAATTATATACATTTCAGACCCTTTAGTTACCAAATTATCTCTATGTTGAAAACAAACGCTTTGATGTTGTTCGTCAGAAATCAATGGTCATTCTCTTTAGATAACAAAAGTTCTTGCAAGATGGCGAGCTATTTATAAAATTTGAAATACGCAATGCCCTGATAGAAGGTATACCGGTTTTGGTCAGTTCCCGTTAATTTAAACAAAAAAATCACTGTGGATATTCACGAGGGTGTGGCACCAGAGTACTATTCAAAAATTTCATTTCATAGAATCAGTGGCATCATCTCGCTCTTGGTTTTTTAACTTCGAACAGCAGCACAACTGAGTTACGTTGCGCCAAAATGGAATTGCTAAAAGATTTCTTGGAGATGTGATTTTTGGTAAAGCAGAAATGGCACCACCATAGTTTGAATTTCACCAGTTCTCAAAGTATTTTCCGGCTTTGATGATTTTATCAAGAATGACTGAATCACTTATGTACTGGATACATGGAAAATGGGCTAAACACTTAGTGATTTAGCTAGGTTTGATCAATCATTGACAGATTTGGGCTTTTGTGCTTTGCTATGCTAAGAAACTCTCCTATCAAAATAAACTGCTACTGTTTTGCATTTTTATGCTAATAAACCGATTTTTGCAGCAAACGCTCCAAGAAAACCTTGGAGATTTATCGAGGTATATTGATGAAAACATAAGGAGGACTTGAGTTTTTGTTCTCCCCCTGAGAAAGGTAACGCGTTTTACGCCAGGTTTTGGAATTCGTACGACTAACACAGATTTAAGTAACCTGCAAAGCACTTTTTGGATCTCGTACACAAGGAAATCAAACTTTTTGACCTATAATACTCTGTTTGCGTCTGTAGAATACAAACGTAAACTCGTCCAGAGTGCCAAATAGTTGCACCCGATTCCTATACATTCAGTTCGTGGCAGAGAGTCATCAACACGGTCATCCATAAAACTAAGTTAATTGACGATTATGTCTGAAAAATCCTTGACATATTCTTGATGCACTCTGAATTGGTATACGAACTCATGGCATTGGTAATTGTTCCTATGGTCCGCATGTCTTAGTGTAACCGTGATACTACTAATTGGAGGGTATGCGAGTAGCATGTCTTCTCGTAAATCCGCTTTGCGTCTCTTCAAAAGTGAGATCTGTTACGGAATTTGTGAGTAGCTTTGTAGCATTTGCTTGGATTTGAGCAACGGTCAATGCATATTCAGGAAAGTTCAAGAAGACGCGCTCAAGAGAAGGTGTGTTTTGTAAATAAGGTGCATATGAGAGTTTTGCTTCCCTGTCCAATAGTTTATAGCTGTTCAGTTGGCATTTCTTAATAAATAACTCCGCAGCAGAAAGCTCCTTTCATTCGTATTCCTTTCAGTGTCCTGTTGTGCTGTGCCTACCAAAACTGTTTTGGGTGGTTGCATGCACAAGCATGAGGCTTTATTAGATTCTTAGAATCCCAAATCTGTTTGGCTTGAAAGGACCTCGGTTGTTTTAAACTGTTAGTATTTTTTGAAACATGTGAGGCGACGGCTGAACAAGGTTATGAGCCCCAAGAGGGGCGGAACCGATCGTGGGCTGTCGGAGAGTATTCATCAACCTAATGAGGAACCGATCGTGGGCTGTCGGAGAGTATTAATCAACCTAATGAGTGGTGTATTTTGTCTATGCATGTATCGCAATACAGTGGTGTATTTCGTCTATGCATGTATCGCAATATCCAAAATATCGTACTAACAGATACATGAGGCGACCTGACGCAGCATATTCAGTTGCTTAAAAACGTCATAAACGAGAGTTTCAGTTGGGTTCCAGGTGAGTCTCCCGTCAAAACCAAATAGGTGTATATCGCCTATTTCGTGCGATTTGGGTTCAATACAACATGAGGTTTACGAAAATTGGGGAACTGAGTCTGTCTGATGAACCCAAGAAGGNAACATGAGGTTTACGAAAATTGGGGAACTGAGTCTGTCTGATGAACCCCAAGAAGGGCGAAGTCCTGCTGAAGAGGTTTTAACAAACCTATGAGTAGTATATTACGTCTAAACTGACTCGTCAGGCGTTGTTAGAAGAACCAAACACGATCGTTAGTTGGGCTCTGAGCTATCGCTGAAGCATCTCCTAAACTGCTAAAAATGTGTAGTTGGCGTAAGCTAAATTATTTTTGTTACACATCTGGCATTAATACCAATTTGTGTCACACAGAAACGGTCGGAGTCTGCTTAAACAAGTAATATCCAAACATCCCCTAAACTCACAAACATATTCACACAGGCAATCATGGTGTTGCTTCTCAAACTGGGGGTGTGTTGCTGAATCCACTGGTTTGGTAACATCTTTTTAAAAAAACGACAGCGTGACAGACCATCGGCAAGGTGCAAATTTCTCTCGAAACACTTTGGCGTTTTGGATTAACAAACCTTCCCAGAAGAGACCAAGTTAACGCTGTCAGCTGGTTCACTAAAGTGGTAACTCAAGGGCGGATGACGTCGAAAAGGTATCTTCTCTAATCAAAAACCCTTAAAATAGAACATTTTCCACTGCAGTTTTTATGACACTGATCAGATACCCGATTGGGATTAACAGGTACGAAAGTCGTGTAGCCGTAATATAAAAAAACTAGCCTGTGTAATACTGCTGCTTTGGTCTAGGTATCAGACTTTATCAACACCTTCAAACCTTTTCTTTCCTATTCATCAGTAAATGGCCCGATTTCATTCGTGTGAAAATTCTCACTTTCAGGAGCGAGAACAGCAACGAAAACGGTAAAATTAATCTACACTTCCGGTTTCGGTTGGAAATGCTCAAACTGAAGTGAAGTTCGCTAAAAGAGAAGCAGTCAATAAGGTAAACTATTCGTCATCCTTTTACTTCCTTGTAAAAACAGATGAGCTTAGATGAAGTTATGGGAATCCAGGAGGTGATAAACCATCATCGGTTCGGCCAACATCAATCGTATGTTGATTCCAAATAGTTTCGGTACAGTATACCACGAAAGCCCACATTTGAAATCCATCGGGCCCACCCTGTCATTCCTGTGTCTCTGGTTTTCTAAGGAGCAAAGCAGGGATTTAGGAAATGATGGTTGACTTGCTTTTGGTGGCCAAGAATCACCTTACAGTCATTCTAATGGCAACGGATAAAAAAGCTGGTGTAAAAAATCATTTGTCAATTTAACAGATTGAGCACCCTCATTACACAGTTCTTTAGAGACCGCATATTTCATTTACGTCAATCGAGCTGAAGTCATCCACTGTGTTCCGCACCCGTGGACATAAACTTGAACAGGTGACTCCAAAATGAGAACTAAATAAAACGCCTTTACTGAATGCTCATCTCGAGCAAACGCACATAGAATTGGCCGGCATTTTTTTGGGCCCACTGTATTCCCGTATTGCGTCTGATGCATACTCAACTGTAAACCCCCTTTTTAGTGCCTAGCTGCCACGCCACACGAGGGAAGCACGAGGGCTGAGATACTGCCAGGTTGCCTAAGCCTAGACAGGGAAAGTTGAGAGGCAGAGTTCGGGTTCGAACCACGGACCTCCCGTTCAGTAAATTTGCGCTCTAACCAGTAAATGATCCCGCTTCTGATGCGTACTCAGTAAACTTTGCAATCAAATTTGACATTCTTGTGATTAATTATTCCAGTGTTATTTTGGAAAGATTATGAGAATAGTGAAAGTCAGATGTCAGAACTCAGTAGACTGAAATGAATACACCCAAATTCACTTACTTTGAACATCTTTGGGGGAGATTACTATAGATTGGTAGGACAAAGACAACCGAGGTGAGCTATGCTTCTATTAGTCCTACTTCAGAGTAAATGGATTTCTCAACAAAAACCATAAACGAAAGTGAACGTTCGAAGTGGAGTAATTGGTTAACAAGTGCCTCCACACCCATACATCACCTTCCAAATGATAAAAGGAACTTAAATGAAGCCGTTTTTAGACTCATTTTCAAGTGTGGCTGATTGAGTCCAAACACTTTAGGCGTTCTAAGCGGTTACATTGGGCTACACGCTTCTCAAAAGAAGCTATCGAGAAGTACACCTAAACATTGAAGGGAGCAAAAGTTACTGAAAGCACGCACTTGCCAAATATCTTTGTGTTATTAGATAAGTAGAATTGAATGCACGGTAGCCACTCGTCAAAGAATATAAAACAACAGACCTTAATCACCACAAGAGTCCTGAAAATGCACCCCTCGATCCACCCGGAAGCCAGCATTTGTAGCAGCTTAATTAATGCTGAGGAGATTGCAAACCTCTCGGGACGATCGGCAAAACATCAGCGCCTTCCTAAATATAGTAGTTAGAAAGCTGACAGCTGACTGCCTGTTGATGCAGTTATATAGTTTTTTATTTCAATTTCGTGAATTCTGTTTATTCCACTGATGTATGACAGGAGGAACTTAGGAAGTAAAGACGTTAAACTTTCTAAATTAAACTGCTGGCAGTATGCAATTATTCAAATAAATCTAGTTATTCCATTAGCTGTTACAAAATCAATGCACCATTTTGGTGACTGATTTGCCCGCTGCTCCGCTGTTTTTGTTTTTCAATGAATTTTTAATGTTTTGCTGTTTTAATGTGGTCACGAGTAGTTTCTAACGAACTGCGTGGCGAAGCTAAAACAGGCAAAATAGATCGCTGACTTTTTCGAAGATCTTCCAGATATCTGGTGCGCTTCCAGTGACAAAATTCAGTTAGTGGTCGGTCTATGAACCGAAACCCAGCAAGACGTGTGCTGATCACAGTTCATTTCACTACTTCCAGAAATAATCCTCTTTTCTGATGCACAGTTAACTACCCTGAAAACGGTCAAGATGCCAGAATAACCGTGATGATGGTACACAATGCGATAAAAGACGATGATTTGTTTTAGCCTGAGCGCGACAGTCTATGCACAACTGCTTCTGGATGTCCTTGTCACTCAGCTAGGCCTCACTCAGAAAGTTCGTAGACAACCAACATCTGTGGCTGACTGTTTTGAATTACGAAACTCATTACAGTGTGCTCCATGCCGGTGCTGTGTCTTGCGAAAACAATTTGGAGATTCCCATGAGTGAAACCATTAGGGTATGTGTTGCTGAGGAGGTCACCGCAAGTCAAAGTTTGTTGGAGCTCGTTGGAGCTCCTAATTGTTCTGAAGACTTCTAAATTATGAAAACCGAGAGTGATGAAGACAGTTTTCTAGGCCTTCATCTTCGACCGCCTGATGCATTTGCGCGTCAAGAAGAGCTGCTAGTGAGGAAAATATCTGGTGTGGACAGAGTAATGAGCACATTGAGTGAACCATGTTCTTGGAATGCGAACAAACACAAAAACACATGCTTTGATATGTGCGTAGAAACTGTTCTTTGCACACATATGTAAAGGATAGGCAGAATCAATTTTTACCTTCATATACCAGCAAATATCTTTCAATCTCTTTCCATTTTTAGCAGACTCGGATATAGAGTTTGAGTAATATCAGTTGATTCGACAGGCGTAAAATGAGTTTATAGCAAATGAGGATAGCTTTGCTTTCCTTACAGATTTTTTCATATCAGAGGGCTTTTTAGGGGCCGGATAGAACCATACATTTCGGATATAAATATAACCTCAGGGGTTTGGTAATATTTGGGAAACCAGCAACTTTGTTGGGACCTTCAGTTATTTTCGGGTGAAACTGCACACATATATAGACAACTTAGAATGTTCCCCTCAGTCACTTTGTCTTGCGTGTCAACGCACTAAGCTCAACTAAGACTACTGCCCTTAAGAGAATGTTGCTTACACCACAGTTTTATGATTAACGGCCCGAATAACTATCGTACTGCTCTAAGCGTTTTACCAGGAAAAAACTGTAAAATATTTTTAGAGGCTTTTCATTGCCGATAGACCTGGATCGTTAGCACCGCCTTCATCACTAAATTTCAGCTCTGTTTGCCCATTATGTAATGCAAAGTAACTTATGTTACATGTAATTTTATCAGCACCAACTTACGGTTCGAACTCCTGGGATTAGTTCTGTCCTCTATTACGGGCGTAACTGGAGTAACTGCCTCATAACTGTCCACGTCGCCATCCTCAGTTTCTTCATCCAGATCGTCGTTGGCATGTTCGATAAAGGGGAACTCTTCATCGTCATCCAGATTCAAATCATCTTCATCGATTTCTACATCATACTCATCTATATTCACAAATTCTTCGTCATCCACTTCAGTGAATTTGCCAACAGGGTAGTACTTAGCCTCTGAAGACAAAGACGAACTGTCTCAAGAAATGTGGTGATGTACGACGAAGCAATGTTAGTTGTGGAATCAAAACGGTTTGGGTAGATCGATATCTGAGAATACGGCACTTATTTTCTGGTTTCCCATTGTCCGCTGATTTTGTAAACATTCCAACTTCTGGTTAGCGACATAGTTACTTCGTACATGAGCTAAAACTCACGACCTCAAAAACTAGTCATAAATTTGTATAGATTTTTGTTACTTGAGCCATTTAGTACGGGTGACCTTGGTGATCCAAAATCCGCAGTTTGAAAACCGCCAGGGTAACAAGTTGAGAGCATTAAAACATTGACAGGATGAGAAGTGAGCTGGGTTGTAACACACACACACACACAAACACGGTAACCATTGTCTTTGTACTATTCGGTTACCAGAACTAGACGAATCAATTATGGTTCATACGTCTTCAATGCCGCAAGCATTTTCTACCTGTATGGGTATCACTGTGCACGGCTAATAAAAAAAGTGAAATGAAGTGGTTGCGAAATTTCAATAAAAGCGGGTAATTTTTTGTTTTTCTTCATTTTTTTCAGCCTAAATGATCCAATTTCTAAGCACAGGTCTTAATAAGTAGCTCATAATCCGGGAAAATCTGGTTGCGGTATCAATTCGACCTTGGGATGATGAGTCGAGGGGCTCGGCAAAACCAGCAGTGCCTCCTACATCCTCTCAAGGTTCATCTGCAGTTGCGGTGACTCTGTCGTTGGCAGAACGAACCATTGCTTTTGTCAAAAGATCGCAGAATACATTCCAGATATCTCGAGCCCTTCACGTGACAGCATTCAACTAGTGCTCGGTCTACAGCCCGTAACCCAACAAGACACAAGTTGGTCACAGATCATCGAGTAACAATACTTCATCAGGATTTCCGCTTCCAGTGTTCTGGAAGTAAGTATTTGATTGGTAAACGGGCACTATATGGTTTGGTGGAGATTTATAATAGTCCCAGTTAATGTGCGGACTGTTTACTTCAACTGCGGGCGCTAAGACTTGGTTGGAGAAACTTCCAGGAATGAGGCTCGGAGTTACCGAGAGCTACCACTCTTGCACGCTGTACAGTCTGCATGTAAATAACCTGCGCCGCATTTGATGATAAACAACCGTCAGTTTTTTCTGGTTTCGTCCAAATTATGTCCTTCAGCATTTGATCACATGTCTTTAGAAACTTGTTCACTGCGCTATGAGATATTTTGAGTTTAAGTGCGTAGATTGATTTTTTCGGCCAGCTTGAGGTGGTTTGTTTTTTACGGTTTTGTTAAGCAAAAGCTTTCCGTGAGGCACTTTGATGGACACAATCCAGGCCTGCATCACTCCCGACTTAATCATCAACTCCGATACGTGGGCATCATAAAAAGGAAGTGAAACGATGATTGACATGAATTATACTCATGAAACGGTTAATTATACTATAATTGAACTATATATATATATATATATACTATAATTAAACTTTGTTGATCCAACGACTGGAGCTCACACACAAACCATCGAATCTCTTTGGCACGTCTACAAGATGCAAAATCAACGCCAAAGCGACACACCGATCTTTAGTGGACAGCTACTTGTGTGAGCTCATTGGAAGTGAAGGTACCGGAAAACGAACCTTTTCATGCAAATTATTAAGGACGGCCCAATTCCACTCTCTTCAATAAAAACTAAAAGTACAAATTTCATATCCTCTTTTTTGGGTGGAGTGGGTTCATTTTTTGTAGGGTTTATCTGGAAAAAATCCAGATATTTGATATGAGGAGTGTTGAGTGGATCTAAGCAGTAAACCGCTTGACAAGCGTGTAGAGGCATCAGAATCAATGTACATGGCTGTCAAAGTCTCATCGGTAATGGTGATCTGTTGAAGAGAGAACATAATGTGTATTTAGGCCTATATATACAGTGTTGTACTATTTCGATAAGGACGCACCACTCAACAAGATCGAGAACTGTCTTAGAATGCTTCGTGGTTGTTCGAGATGATTACGTGAACTCTTCTGTGATAGCTTTCAGTTGACAGAGATAGTTACCTGTGGCAAAATGTTTTCGTAACTGTTTCTGCAGTAGACAAGGTTCATGAATGACAAAGAGGGAGAAGCACACAATTGTACGTTTTCCTAATGAATATCTCGCCGGAGCTTCACGGGCATTGACTCACGTGGTCGGACGGTTGCAATAAAAGTCAAGGTTATCCAAAACAGAATTTCTGCAATTCTCATGGTGACATGAATGTAGCGGGGGTATGGCTTTGTTATATAGGGTGCTGATACTGACCTTCTTCCGTTGGTTTGTGCCCTGCTTTCTGGAATATTCTAACGATCCTTTCGCCTGACTGTTTTTTAATAAAAATTGATCGAAATAATCGACTGTTCCAGATTAGAGAAAATATTAGGCCTCGACAAATTGGATAGACTGGATTCAGTGCTGCGTTTGATTCAAAAGTCACCGCTTGTAAAAAAAAGTATAGTGGTTACCTTGAATCAATAGAACACTGAAGGGCAGAAACTCTAATTTGCGCAGGTGTTGATGGCCTCTTGATTAACGAACATAAGAGGTAGAGACAAACGCGCTGTAACAAGATTTAGAAAGCACAATTAAGCGTTCTTAATATCGGATGAATTAAATGGTCAGATTGATTTTCGTCAGATGAAAGAGAGAAATTGAATGATGCTATGGTGCGGGTTCATACACACAGCGGCTAGTCAGCGATAGAAGTTGCTTCCTTGAGTTCAGACTGTACCCACATCACAGTGCGGTTTCCTGTGTAGCATCAATGAACTGCTGCGTATCTCGTAAAAACAGTTTAAGGGTTCACAGTCACAATACAGGCAACATAATTGCGGCGGTCTTACAGCTGCTTTTTTAAAGAGTAAGTGCTGTAGTTGATTTTGGTTCTACAGCTTGTCGGTTGTTTTCTACCAGAACATGGAATCCTCTACACGAAGATGTTTGGAGCACTCAACCTTGGATTGAGATGCCGAATTTTCAAATTTCCCATGTAAGTCATCGATATACACTTCATACTTTTCAGTATTAGTTCCAAGAGTCTGCCCGTTGGAACACTTCCCATGAGCATTTTTGAGTGTATCATATGCACACTGAACTCTCTACGTTTAATTGGGTTACGCAGGAATATAAAAGAGTGTCTCATCCCACGCTTTCGTTCTAAAATAATCTCGGGAGCCAATCAAGTCACATTGATCATTCTAAGGCAATGCCTTCCTCTTGTGCACAAAATTTGCTTCAAAAGATATCAGTAACAGTAACTCACTGAAAGCCAAAAATTTTCGGTTAGTCTTGTGGAGTGAAGATTGTTTAGTCACATAAATCAAAAGCCATTATTATTATCGATAGTAGTACATCAGTGATCAACACCCATGCTTTTTCCCGTACTACTAGGATGTATTAGAAAGTTTTATTATGAAGTAAAGAATAAAGGTGGATCGGGGGAAGGTACTTGGTGTTAACTTTCTACAATCATTCCAGGCGCTCACTGAGGCAACCCGGATAGGATCTGATAACAAAAACAACACTGACATCGTTTGGCATCCACTTCATGCTTGGACAGGCCACAGTCGCACAAAAAACACCCCACCCACATGTGGCCTGAGTACTTGGTGTTAACTTTCTACAATCATTCCAGGCGCTCACTGAGGCAACCCGGATAGGATCTGATAACAAAAACAACACTGACATCGTTTGACATCCACTTCGTGCTTGGACAGGCCACAGTCGCACAAAAAACACCCCACCCACACTGTGGCCTGATACACACGTCCCTTGAGATTCACTGATTTGACGCCATAGGTGTCTTAAATTAGCAGACGTCACCGTGGCCTTGGGGATAAGTGTACTGACCTAGTCTGTCACGCTACAAACGCAACTAATACAACATCCAAGATACGCAAGTCGCTACACAATTTCCAGTGCCTCCTCTTGGATTGTAAGTGGCGTGTTCAGTGACCGCATGTCTACGAGCATGATCTTAAACTTTGTGGGTGCAAAGAGCATATCAATGGATTTTGGTCAGTGTATCCAAGATGACTTGAACCTTCTCTTCCTCTTGGAAGTCGAGGTCGATGTCGTCTGCCTATTCCAGATCGACAAAGTTTTTGTAGTAGACTAGTTGAAATGCCTTCCAGCGTTCGTCTCATGATTTCATTGACCACGGTGTTAAATGGGAATTGGGAGAATGGGCATCCCCGACGGGAACTCTCAACGAAGGGACGCAAACCAAGATTCTCAGTTTGTCTTTTATTTGTCGTTCGGGGAAACACTTTTGTCTCACGGCACTAATGTCTCTGAATCAAGACTGTTCTGTAATGCACTTTTCTTCAGTGACCTGAATGAATTTGACTGTTACACTGTCTTGTTTCATCCACCAACACGAAGCAATATATACACGGGACGAGATATCTCAGTGATTAGAGCACGAATTCGCTGACCGGAAAGCCTGTGGCTAAAACCCCACCTTTGTCCCTCGACCTCCCTGCCTAGACTTGGACAACCTGGCAGTATGCCAGTCCTCGTGTTTGCTTTGGATGCCATGACAACTGGGCAATGAAAGAATGTTACAGCTGAATGATTTTAATACTACTTGTGGCTTGTTGAAACATTTGCACAGTGCTTCTAGGCTTTTTGACATTCATTAACTTCACTTACGTTACGTACGGTATATCCCACCTCTCAACATCTTTGGTCGAATAGCTCTTTGTGCAACCCCCCACCAGCAGCATTGCTTCTCTGGCCTTAGTATAGAGGTAGTCGAATATATCAAGTTAGCTAGTGTAATGTGGTCAAATGGGACATGAATAGTTAATTACGTCACTTTTTAGAAGATAGTAGTCGCTTGATAACACCATAAACGAGAGATTCAGCTGGGTTTCAGGTCAACCTTTCATCAAAACCAAATTGGTATGCAAATGAGAGTATTTCGCCAGAATAATGAACGGACTATCGCTTGGAAGGCATGGGTGTTTCGGTGTTCCAGACTTTTCGGGAAATATGCAACGGTCGTCGAAAGCCTCATAGTAGCCTAACGATCTCGAGAAATGTGTCTCCGGGTTGTTTTACAAAGTCGGATCTTTCAGCCGCAGTATATCTTCTAGGCATAGCTGCTGTGTAACCTGTAGGAAGTACGGAGCTAAAAACTTGCCCGCGGAAGGAATGGAGCAGAACTACGGATCTTTCTAGTTAGCAGTCCCATCCAGAACCTTTGAGCCAACACGAGCTTGTCTTCTTGGGTTTCACTTTGCAGGCCGGTATATGTTGCACCTTTTGTGGTTACCAAGGTGAACTGCATGCTTGTTCTGATCGTTTGTGTTTCTGTATCTGAGTTGGTGTCCTCCCCACTTAGCGTTGCGTGTCTTTCGAATGAGACCTCCAGTTTTTGGCTTCTAGCACCTGGTGGCTCGGGTTTCTTAAAAAAGAGCCTTGGGTTGGCCAACCTTGGATATGTGACCCTCGGTTGATGTCAATGCCATCGATTTTTGGTGGGTTATAGTGTTTTGCAAAGGAAACTGCTTATGTTGAGATAAATTGCTCTTACTGGAAGTTGTGAAGTAGGGAATCGTATAATTTTCAACGAGGTGGACAGATAGGTAGATTGTTGCGCTGGCGCGCATCCTTGAGAAATAACAGATTCCTTCTTCGTATTGTTCACCTACTTGCCTGTACAAACCAGGACGGAATGTGCTGGTTTCTGGCAATTTTTCCTGTTTTATGTTTTAGCATAAGTAGTTTTGTGTTCTAGTTTTTGGAGACTACTTTGTACATTGTGTCTACCCGAGTTTTACTGGCTGAGATCGTGAGGCTCCGCTTCACTTTTCACCAAACTTTTCGGTTTGCTTGTATATTTCTGAACACTCAGGGTCGTATTTCTTGTATTCTGTTCACCGGGCATGGTTCTGTATCAGTTTTCTTAGAAACCTCTATTTTTTAATGTAGAACTGCGCGTGCGGTGTTTTTCTGAGATGCGGGTCTCGAAACCGATATCGTTTTTGTTGATTATACATAGTACTCAAGTGGATATTCTTTTACAGATGTGTTTTGCCTCTGACCATAAGCCATCAGACACATACAGGGGAATTCAGCTATCTCGGACATCGCTGAGTTACGTCGGTACTGCGTCCAAGAATGCCACATAGCGACGTCCGAATTTCAGGTGAGACTACGAAGGAGAACATTTGTGCTCATGGTGACGCTTAAACAACATTTGATTGGTGGAACTTGAATTTTCGGCCTAGATCCCAACCTGGTCAGTTTATGCGGAAATCTGGTGGAAAGGACAGGTGAACTACGTGTAGAATTTTCAACATGAGTTGACTTAGACTTCAGAACGAAATCCCCAAGTGGATTTTACCCAGGCTACCTAAGTTTTTGGGGATATCTCTACTGAATTCAGAATGATTTGGAACATGTGGGACGTTTTAGGTCACATATAGCTTAACTAGTTTTGAGCTACTTCAACCGTATCGCTAATTTTGCCCATCGTTACTCGATGATGTTGCTTCAGCAAAGGTATAATTGTTGGAATATTCAGTTAGGATTTCCGTCTCTTGCCTAGAGTGCATATTGCATGCACTTTGGACGCATGGTAGCCATACTTTTCACAAGTCAGTTTGGACAGTGGGCGATCGACGTTTATCTTTTTTTCCATCAATGCTCGAGGTTGTCCTACACTAGCTCATCTGTTCCTGCCTAGTCTTGGACATGCTTGCTTTGGGTGGCATGGCAGTTGGGCACTCAACGAGTGTTACTGCTGAATGACCATCATCATCATCCATACTTACCAAATCGCAATCAGTTATCTATCCAACTAATTGGTTTACCTTGAAAATGTAAATATTACAGGTAAAAGGCGAGTCAGATTGTGGAATCCTTGTTGTCTCTTTCTGTAACGACTTAAAAGTGTGCGGGCAGTGGTCATTTGTTTTCTTCATGCTGATGCGTATAATTTCCCTTCGGTCCGATAAAAAATTACTGGTTGACGTTTTTAGTTGTTTTTTTTATTCTTCAGTCTGCATGTGTTGGTTTTATGAGCCAGTTTCTTAGTAGGCATTATCCCTCCCAAAGTTCGAGCCTGTAGTCAGCCTACCCTCAAACCACCGTCTGTAAACTACAGGATGTCTCATGTTACACGCAAAATTTAATTGGGTAATTAAACGTAGCCGAATAAGAGAAGGATAACAAAAATCTTTATTAATGGTGGCCACATAAAGGAGGTTTCGTATGCAAGTGTTGACATTTTTTTGTTTACGATAATTGTCAGTAGACGCATTGAAATTGTGAAACGCTTTATTTTCTTGGTGGAAGCGCCACCACTGCACCGCGTGGTTACAAAACCAAACATGGTCTCATCAAAGATCCTCTCACCGTGTCGACCATTACACGTTTGACTGCGAAATTTAAGTCCACTGGATCTGTATTAAATTTTCCTGGCAAAGGGAGAAAGTCTCTGAGTGATGAAAGAGCGCCCATTGTACAGGATGCCGTCAAGCAACTTCAGTCCCAGAGCATCATGGCATCTTCTTCAATAACTCAGGTGTCTCAGTTGACCGGCATTCCCCGCACCAGCGTGCATCATATTATGAGATACCACTTTCATCTCTGCCCGTATCATTTCACTTTGTTACAAAACATCACGGCAGAAGACAAGGAGCAACATGTCACGTTCGCTAACTGGCTGCTGGACAATGAAGGGATCGTTCTCAACATTGTATGGAACGATGAGGCAAATTTTTCTGTGGATGGCATAATGAACAAGCACAATTGCGTGATATGGTCTCGTGAAGCTTCTCAGGAGTGCCTCACTCATAATCGCTATTCACCTTATCTGTGTGTGGATGGAATTCCCCTCAAGGTGTCTCCTGCGTTCCTTTTTCTTTGATGCTACAGTTTCCGGCAACAGTTACCTCCATATGTTGCAGACGCATGTTATTCCGCAACTCAAGCAGCACAAGACGTCATCGACCGTCTTTCAACAAGACGGTGCCCTGCCCCACTACTCAAACCAAGTGAGAACATACCTCCGACAGCAACTTTCTGATGAGAGTCATTGCTCGTGGATTTCCAAACTTTTGGCCCGCGAGGTCACCTGATCTCACACCTCTGGATTATTGGTTTTGGGGAATGATCGAGGCTCGCGTGTACCGTGAAAATAAACCGGAGAATTTGGTGGAGTTAAGAGCAAGAATTGAAGAGGGGTGTCCACGATTACCATTTGAAGAAGTTAAACATGCTGTGTCTCACATCTTATATCGCATCCAACTATGCATAGAAGAGAGGGGTAATCTTTTCCAATATTTTTGTAATACCAGTTTATTTACGATAAACCTTCATAATGCTTGTATGTTTGCATAAGAAATAATGAGTGTTTATTTAGTGTTAAAATTTTTACGTGATTATTATTTTTCGCGTCTATTATGAGACACCGAGTATTTATTCGTCTCACTTGGTGCAGTAACTCCAAACTGAATTATTTTTACGTTTTTTGGGAGAAATTAAACAGCAATGCCTTCTCTCATTTACTTTTAAACAGCGGGCTCTTGAAAATATTTGTGTTTGCCCACGTGGAGGAAAATCGTCATTCTTCCGGTCTCAACGTGCTGATTTGTGACTCCATTTTATAATTCATCATTTTGGCTAAAAATTAAATTCCTACTGACGCTCATGGTTGATGCATAGCTCACGTGAATCTACGGAGCAGTTTTCGGAAGTATACTGAAAATCCTTATTTAACTGCAGATGGCGAACCAAGCCGTATGGTTACTTTACAACTGGACAGGTTCTAACGCTACTCACTCGCCATCCAAACGGATATATTTCAAGTAACGTGACACTACACATCTCACTAAGAAATAATGAATCAGCAAATGTGGATGAACGGTGATCTGAGCGGTGTCCTTAGAGGATTATCAGTGTAATAAGGGCTGTGCTTTGGAATTACCCTCAAGCAGGAGTATTTTCCTACTTTTCTCCTAACATTTCCTTCATAATACGTTCCGGGTGTGTGCCCACGGACACAATCAACAGAAAAAAGGATAGTGTTGTATTTTTTTCAAATTTGCATAAAACTTGAGCTGAATTCGATTTTTTATTTGTTGCTCCTTTCGCTTCGTATCCCTGTGAAAGACAGAAATGGATAGATTAGCATGTGCGTCCGTGAAATCTGTCCAGGTGAAACGCATTCGTTCGCACCTTGCATATTGGATGTTTAAGTGGTCACAAGCGATGCAGTTCAGCCTAATTGAATTGTGTTTCTCTGTCCTGGTTCCATGACTCACATCCTGAATAAATGAAACCGGCTGCCTCCAGTGCGAACCTTCAAGGAAACTGCCAATTAAATATCCATTTTTGAGACTTTTTACAGAAGCTTTTAAGCTTACTCCACACAGTTCAACACACATCACTTTGACACACGTAGATTTGTGTTGCTTCATCCCGTTTAGCTCCGGTTTCTAGCGAGTTTTGCATCCGGTTGAGTAACTCAATACAAGTAATGAATATTCAGTAGAAAAATGTAAGGCAAATCACAACCCATTAAATGGTTTCAATACTAGGCTAACAACTGGTTCTATGCTGAATCTCTTGGTCCACATTGAGGTGAAAAACTTTTGTAAACACCAGAAAAGCAACTGCTCAGCTATACAGTTAACATCTGAGAGTTTTGCAACTTACTCCACTTGTACCACTGATAAACTGTTGTGAGAAAAGAAAATCAATAAAATTTCCCGCACTCATAGTAGGGACAAAGTGGAAATATTAGAGGAACAGCTGACTTCTCCCCAGGGTTACGGCAACTACCTCGACTGATACACGCGTCCGTATCCCAGGTTTGTTTTGACAGGAGTCCTGGAGCCCAGGTCTAATGTATAATTGCTATTAATCAACAGAATGCGCTGAACCAGGCCGCCGTTTTGGTTTTTACGCCCTAAAAAGGGTGAAGTCGGTCGTGTGCTTTCAAAGAGGTCTCAGCAACCTTGTGAGTAGTGCATTACGTCTATACTATACGAGTGTCTGTTTATCTGCCTGTAAGTCTGTTTTGTTTTCAATGATTCTCTGAGCATTTTACGCTAAACCATGATTGGTGACCATTTCCCTCAATTCTTAAATTATCTGAAAAATTCACATTTATCACATATAAGAATTGGCATCTATTTTGAATCGTAAAATATTGTTGTAAGGTATGGAATGGATGGGAGCTTTGGACCATAAATTTCAAAATTAGAATTTAGAACGTGGACCTCATCTCAAAAATTTTTATGCTCAGCTTGAATTAATTCTACTTACCACTTTCCATGGAATGTTCCACTTAGAAAGAAAATTGTTGATAATTTAACGATAGCCTATTAGGCAATTATAACAGATGTTTCCAAAGTTAGGGAAAAAATTCACTGTATCTGAATGAGATGGGCCGATGATGAAATAACATTTACTGTTCGAGGCAAACAAAAACTGTTAACGAGGATACTGTTTTCTAAAAGTGGCTGACGTCTTAAAAGAGAGATTTTCTGAATAAACTACGATGGACGTCTGAACGTTTTGACTAAATTTCCTCAGCATTTCTACTTCCAGTCCATCTTTGGTGATATCGATCCTGCTCATGTGCTCTTCGTTAATCGCAGACTATTTATCTAAACTTGTGGCAGTGAAGCATCAGTGCCAACACTGATGTTGCTGTCTTTGGTGATTACCTAAACTAAGCACGACCGAACTTGGCGACCAAGAAGTTTGTTGCAGCGATCACAATGTGATTATTCGAAACGAGTCATTATTTTGTCTCAAAATACCAAATACAAGCTAGTTTATTGAGTAGACAGATTATTGGCAGCGTCAGTGTCAGAATCAGCAACAACCTCTGCATACAACATTCACGGAAAATCCTCTTTTTTCGAGGGGGATATTTATTGTTATGTGCCATATTCCACCATACTTTATTCACGTTGTATTGTCCCACTTCCCAAGATGCAGCAAGGAACTGAATTTACTACATGGTCCGTAATCAATTGAGTTCACAGTAAGCCAGAAAACACGTAACTAAGGACACGAGTGTATTGAGTACGTGCGGCCAAACAGGTTCGCCTTGTAACGGGTAAGCAAATAACTGAGTCACGAACATCCCACAGACAGTTCTCTGATATATTGAAGAAGAGACTCAGGCGTGCCAACCAATGAGGCAGGCATCCAATCAGCCACTATAACCACAGGTTAGATCGGTGGTGGATTGATGAATGGAGAGGAACACGCGTGCTCTCTCTCTGACTTCGTACATCATAATAACGGATCAATGAAGTGAGGTCGTGAGTCGGCATAACTGGTGCCACCTCAAGTGCCTTATCTGTTACCTAGGTGCGACTTTTCAAGTGATCATTTGGTGCTGTTCTGAATGTGGCTTTGTTTGTGTTCTACGGTTCCACTGTATTTCAGTGAAACAAAGTTTCTTGTATCCTCTGGTGGGTATCCCAGGGTCTGAAATTATACAGTTGTGCTTGAAGCCCTTGAAATGAACCAAGGTGATGGCTTTGAGAGTGACTCCCCAGTAATATTCTGTTATATTAACATCATTCATCCATTAAATGTGCAAAGGATACAGTTGAAAACAGTTTGAAACGAATTAAACAATCGTATAGGGAAATGGAATTTCTGCTCAACCTCTGTTGTTTGGATACGTTGTTTAAATACGATGGCATAAGCGTTGGTATTTGTTCGCAGTAGAAGCTTTCCCATTGTTCGTATCGGCGGTTAAGATGGAATAATTATGAGAAGGTTCGTTTTATGTTAGCTGTTTTTAAAAACAATCACAGTACTTGGCGAAATGCAGTTGTTTCACAAGCTAGCATAAATGATTAGCTGTGGATGGGAACGTTGTATCATGGGTTAAATGTGTTTGGTTGCAGATAAATACGTGCAAACGTTTGGCACACTGATCAAAATGAGAACAAGTTTGAACGCAATATCGTACACCGAAAGGTCCGTTGCCATGCAAACAGAGAAGTTAAAACCTGACACTGTAAATCCAAGCTACTATAGAGGCGGTATATAAATAAGATTTTAATACCGTGATCTACAAACGTTGTTGCAACATGTTGCCAAACACGCAACCACAAGTTTGTCCCTTCATTCTTTAACATGTGATTACGTTTCGACAGTATTCCGCCCTAACTAGAATGGTTTGTATTCTAAAAACATCGAAGTTCACTCTAGGCGACAATTCCAGGTAGACAATCCTAATGGTTACTTCCAATCTTCTTCAAGACAAATGAACATTTTCCACTTACAAGTTGCGCAGTAAAATTACAGACCTACTAGGGATGTAATGGCCTGAGTATGTCCAGATTCTCAGCATTCACAGGAGTTCCGGTGAAGGCATTTAAACTGAAATAGAACTGTGGATTTTTTGGGCCCAAAGCCGTACGTGCATAATATTGTTGGCGAAACCAGCGTATTTCGGTGACCGTGGATACGCATCTCTCTTGTCATAAACGAACTAGTCATTCTGAATCCAAAGCAGTCCGGTCAACTGATGTATAAACGGTCAGAAGTTTAGTAAGCTCAACATTCGTCTGCACGAAAAACGATTCCGTTTTGCTATGCGGCCTACAGCAACACGTACAAGTAAGTTTGTTCACCAAACCCTTTGGTTGAGCGATAAGAGCATGCACACATGGGTACCAAAGAGATTCACTGTACTGCGTTCATTGGGATTAAAAACTGGACACCACGAACTTCTAGGGATAGTTAAATAAATCGAAGACAACAACTCACATCCTCGTATGTACGTTTTCAAATCTAGAACGCAATAAGTGAATTTCAGTCTTCAACTCCGTAGAAATAAATCAGTGCAAAACCCTGTTAATCCGTTCGACTCCCTCAAACATGTACACTTTCTCACATGATCTGTGGGTTTGTCAACATTAAAAGGGATTGAATGCAAACTGAAAACAAAGGTGCCCAATTTTCAAGGCTACCAGGTAACCTCAACCTACAATGCTAATTACGACCAGAAAATCCGTCGACAGTGTTGTGACTTGCTAAACGGTAGTGCAACGCTGTATCGGTCCCTTGGCTTTCTGCTCCGGCCGCTACAGTATATCAAAAGGCACGGTAGTTCTACACAGCCCATTATGGAGGAACAGGAAAATTATTACAGCTGTATTCATAGGGTAGTCACAGAGTGTTTCAGAAGGTCGTGCAAGAATCTCCGTGAGGGGGCGAGAATCGTCGAGTCAAAGGTGCTTGACTCGGATTGGCTGGCATTCTGACCAATTAGGGCATGCCTTTGTTTGGCCCGTGTCCTGCACGTCCAAATGATGTGATGTTCGGTTATTAGGCAGGGCTGACCTGCGTACAGGCAGGTACTTTGGTCCCTCCGATCATGCTCACCGACTCACATATACTTAGCTTACACTTAGTTTCCCTCTCCTGATTTTATTAGATAATGAAGGTGACACGAAAGGACATAATATGGTTCGTTCTGTGAGTGAAACAGCCCTGGCAGTTCATCCAACATAGATGATCCTCTTTTTCTCACTAAGGTAAGCAAACAAGTCTTCAGTCACAAATCGTCCTGCATAAAAGTACACATTTGTGACTCCGGCACTAAATGGAACTGAATACGAATTTCCGTAGCGTAAACGGTACAGGGTGAGATATTTGCATCCTTTGCCCCAATCAAGGTCACCGCTAGTTTACCAAGCACATTGGTACACTAGATTCTACAGAAAGGGTCTCCTTGTGCATTTTCATGATAAAGTTTGTGATCGATGACTTTATTATTCTAGGTGGGCCTAAAGAACCGGAGATAGATTGTCTTTTTCAAGTGGCCGCGTGCAATAGAAAATTCGATAAAAAATTGCACGTTGTTCTAACCAGCTCATAGATTGGTATATTATATTATTATATATTTATAGCTTTATATC
The DNA here is from genome assembly GCF_000715545.1 of Opisthorchis viverrini. NCBI lineage: Eukaryota > Metazoa > Platyhelminthes > Trematoda > Opisthorchiida > Opisthorchiidae > Opisthorchis > Opisthorchis viverrini. The sequence continues at coordinate 848,775 of NW_008751845.1, forward strand.
ACTTTATAATATTATCATAACTGTCGAAGTCGCTAATCTTAACTCAGAGTTGCGCGATATATGTTAGGAATTTAACACGACCTCTTGACTGAATCTGCGATCAATTTTCCAAAACCTGGCTCAAGTATTTTTCGACCAATGGCAGAGAAAACTGTGATCCGTCACGTGATGTACTGAAAAGCACGTTCGAGTAATTCGTTGCTTGACAATGCGATAAACCTACGTAGTTGGCACTTTGTGACTAAAAATATTTGTCTCATCCAACAAGATGATGATCCCGTCGATCCTTCTGATTACTAGTTCGTAGTCTATTGTTCAAAAATATTTGTCGGCTAGGTGAACTGCAGGTTAACCCCATCGTAGTCTGTAAACTATTAATAGTAGTGACAGGTTATCTTATGTCTGCGGACTGACAAACGTTTAGAGATCCCGCCCGAAGAGAAGTGAATCAGGCTTGTTAATTGCGGTAAAACTGCGTGTTTTACTTCTCAGCACTTCAGCGTGTACTGTGAACGATGTCATCACCACCACAATAACGTGGAAACCAACAAGGCCAAATCGAACGTGTTATGATATTCTACCTTAGTACACATTACAACTCACGATCATATTCATCAGGCCTTCCAGCTATGAGAAGTACAAATAAAAGGATGAAAACACGAAATAAAAATATCTTTGAAACTGATATATCCGGGTACTACCAGTCAAAATGTGGGTATCTGTACCTAAGCCCTAAAAAATGGAAGACTTGGGTGCTTCCCAATATTTTAAGTTCATTCATTTCTTATTCTCCCACATGGTGACTACTCTTCACTTCCAACCTTCCGGTTCTAATGAGGTCAAATTGAATGAAAGCGTATATTCAATAGATATTTCACTAACTGAAGATCGAGAAGAAATCTGACAAAGGGTGGTTCCTCGGAAAGTCAAGTGAAGTGATCACTAATTGCATTTTGAAGGTGCTCGGAATTCGCACAATGGAATTGAATTTTCGAAAGTTATGACGTGTCCCTGATGGGCTAAAGCAATCAAGCACGTGAGTTGAGAGTACCAGCCCAGACCTTTAAGCCCCGTTCAGTCATCCCGGGGTCTCATCGGTGCTGGGAAATTATCCCACAGGACTTTTCAGCCAGAGGCATGGTTGTTCCGGTGAACAATGAAATTTGGTGGGCTGCAAAAATATGAACGCAGTTTAGGACGGTTTGTGATTTGAGCACATTCGCAACAAAATGCAACATTTTGGCGTGAGAATTTTTACTCCATTTGCAAAGGTTTTGCAACTGAGAGCATTGTGCGGATAATGGGCACTCATTTTGACAGTAGCATACCGAATGGTATGAACACATCTCACCTGAAGTGCTTTTTCACTAGACGCTCAGAAGCGCTCCAGCAAACTTATCGATAATATGTCCTATTATGATGAAGAAACGTAAACAATTTAGACTAGCTAGCGAATGAAGAGGACGTTGGTTGTTAGCAGCTATTCGGACGGGTTCTTAATCACGCGCAACATGCCAGATGCATGGTCGGACTCGCATGAGAACGTCTTATCAGATAAGATATAAATTTGCTTACCGTTAAGGGGAACAGTATATCGCAAGAAGCGTCAAAATCTGGGCTTTGACTCCAATTGCATATATCTAGCCGCTCAATAACTTCTGGTGACTTCATTCAGTGCCTGCTAGGGTCATTCAAACAAATTTATACGAATACTTGTTATATATTATTCTCAATAAATACTTACATTGCTGAATTTCTTCTACTCCTTTCGTCAAAAGTGGTGGTAATTGAGGTAAAAAAGCAAACGTAAGTGCGCGTTGCATAACTTAATCCAATTCCGCTACCCTTAATACAAAGTTATACTCCTGCATGATGACATCAGCTGAAACAGATAGCTGAGTTAATATTCCTTTGGGATTTTGCACTTCCTGGTTTCCACACATTCGTTGAGACGTTTTGGTCGTAATCTACTTCTCATGGCACCTGAAGAGTTTCCGCTCATCCAAAAAACTTTATGCGCTGATGTGTATACATTTTGTGTAAACATCAGAGTGCTCTAATTTACACCATGAGTGAAGGAGTGAGTGACGTATGTCACTTCGTGATGTACACAACAGTTACCAAGACTTCACTTAACGAGTGAACCAGACATATTTCCAAATGTGATCGCTCATTCCTGTCAGCTAACGGAATCACTGGTACATAAGTAATGCGTCACCGTTTGATATAACTATTTAGAAGATTATAAGTTACGTTGGCTAAGAAGGCTTATGAAAAAAGGTGAAAAACGACATGCATAGATCTGTAAATATACTGGAAGAAGATGACCGATCAAGTGATTTCCAGGCCAAGTGAATCACTAACAATAGACAAACTGGTGATATGGCATACTTTACATGTGGTACTCGCATCACGTGATAAGTTGCCTATCATGGACTCTGTAAATTCACGGGATTGAATAACATCTGATTTTACTACGCCGTTGCACCGGAAATGCGGACCTCAGAATGCGTGCACTTCACTTGCTGTTAGCATGGATAATTGGAGATTTTACAACAAGACCCAAAGACTCTCGCAAAAAGCAAGCCTTTTCAACCGGTAGGACGTAAAAGAAGGAACTGGCGAATACGCTCGGCCGCAGAATCTACCGCGTCAACCGTAAAACAAGTGATTTGAGTCTTGTGGTACCGGTCTTTATGTAGTAACTCACGTTCAATACCATCTAGACGTTTATTCAGGTAATTTTTACGAAACTTTTCGAGACGTTGTGCAAACAACTTTGCGATTACCTAGCAGCAAAAGTGTCTCTTACTTGCAACTTGTTTTCTTGGAACTGATGGGAGAGCGGTGTATATGGACGCAGAATAAACCATTTATATATTTCATAAAGAAGTGTTTATTCTCAAAACCCCGGCGGTCATTGATTTGGATTGCTTAGGAATGTCTGATGTGTAGTCGCTAAAACAAAGGCACTGATATGTGTACGTAAGGTTTTTCTTGAGTATGATCACTCAGGGTCTTACAAATGACTCTTCTAGACTTAAACTATTTATGAAGTATGCACTTTGCCACGAGTTTTATTTCGACACCAGCACATCATGCATTCCTCTAGACTGTACAAAATGTGTATGCAAAGACCTGTCATCCTGAGCGATTGTTCCTTGTTTTTCACACACACGGCTATTCTGTCAGGCGGTTCCTCAATCTATGGAACAAGATTTTCTTAGTAGTTTCTTTTCTATGGAACCAAGCAGTTTGTGTGCAGACGTTTCCCCATTAATTTTGATTTAACAGTCAGTGTGTCCTATGCTTTGTTTGGATTTTCTGACCACCTACAACAACAGCAGCCATTCATCTACAACACTCTTCACATCAGCTGGTAACAACTTCTGAGAGCCGAACTGTCTAGCCTAGCTTACAAACCGGCAACCATTTGATAACGAAATTCATCTTTTGCAATATTTCATTACTGATTATACCAAGAATTTAAAATAGTCAATTCTGGTTAGAGACACATTGTGCACGAGACCGAAATTGTGGAAATGACAGCAGTTCGTCGCATAAAACTGCTGTGTTTGTTTAAGAGAGATGTGGTGCACTATATTCCTACAGAGTAGTATCCGAACCATGCAGCAGAATACTTCGTGGTACCGGATACTTAGCTTATTTGCAGTAGCTGAATTAATGGCGGTGCGAAAAATAATGGCCATGTAAATTAGCTAAAACCGATGATTCACCTCAGTGAAATTTGTGAACAGGATACAGCTGACTAACCACGGGGGTAAGATGTCATCCTCACCAGTGGTAGAACCGTCAACATCCGGGTCCGATCTGACACACTGGCAGTAATTTGCATATGATGATGCTTCACAATTCTGTTTCGCGTATGAAAGACGCATGACAAAGCCACATGCAAACGACAGCAAGGATGTTGTTCCTCTGACAGTTCTTCTAGAAATTTTAAGACGCCAGAGGGACCCCACAGCTTATAACAAATGTCATGTAACGTGAACCTGTGAGCAGCTTTCAACTTTACCGGCTCACTGACTAGAGCTTACGCCATGTCACTTCTTATTAGGATGACCACTGGTTGGAATCTCTACTGTTGGCATCCCATACCATTTTCTTCAACCACCCACGGAATTTCGCATGTGATGCAAGTGACTTCAACAAATGGCCATTTGAATATAGTTCAACTATTTGAAGTAGATTGAATTCGCAAGACCTGAGAGACTGCGAGAAAGTTCACTTGATTCCAACATGCTCGCCACCAAAGCTATCGGTGACCCAAACTCAAAGCCATTCGCCATCCCTTGCGGGAAATTCGAGGCCGCTCACCACCAGGCTGACTCCAGATTTCTGGTAATACTATTCCCCTTAAATTCAAAAATTATACCAAAATCGAGGGTCTATGAATATTAGCTACAGAGCTAACCCTTGATATATTGAGGAATTTATTCAACCTGCATGCGATCAACCTGAGAACGCAGGCTATTTGTCACTTCCACTATTTTGCCTAAAGAGTTGAAAGCATAAAGTTGTGTCCTTCTTCTTTCATCTGTTTTATTCAAAGCAAATGGGAAACAGCAGTGCATACCACCCGAACCATTACTCCACCTGGCGGGATAGATGTCTTATTCACTTTTTATTTATCAAAAAGCGAGTTTTCATGAACTGAGATTTGGTAGTTAAGAACAAAATGTTCACTGAAACATAAGTTAAAAAGGTTTGACCCACCATATCACAAGAATAACTTTATCGCTTACTTCTCTCGTAGTATTCCAGAACTAGGAAAGTATTTGTAGGACGGAATCAGGACACTGCGTTATGTGAAAGGGGAAGTATTTTTTCATATTTCCTATCACCAAACATTGCAAAGAGCACATTTCAATACGTAAAATTGAGGCTGTGTGCTGTAATAAAACATCGGCTTTTGCATTTGAAGAATTGAGAGCCAGAAGTGGAAAAAGTGCCTTAATATTTGTGTGTATCTTACCAGATTTGAACATTGGCAACATTTATCTAACCCTGGTTCGCCCTTAATTCCTGTGCGGTTGTGGACCTGAACGTAATCAGAGTTACACACCACGGCATCTGACCTGATAAGTGGTTTGGCCATTCAACAAATCTACTACACGATAGTCAAGTAGAATGGTTGTTCTAATCAGTTTTTTGTTAGAAAGGTACGCAGGTTCACCTTTTTGTATCCTGCTAGCAGACCAAATAAAAGCAGTGATTTAGAGAACAGTACTGTTTGAAATCAGTTACCCCACGCCAAAACAGATTCCCACATTCTGCTTCAGCTAGTTTGACGTGGTTTCAAATGAGATGTGATTTCGCGTGTTATTAGTTGGTCGAGCCCAAAAACATTGAACCAGTTTATTACTAGAAATTCAGTATGATTTCGGAGCATTCTTGAGTTAACTCTCGTTGATTTTTAGTGCTTCCAACTTGTAGAAAAATGTCGTATTACGTAATCCAAGTTTATTACTAGAAATTCAGTATGATTTCAGAGCATTTTTGAGTTAACTCTCGTTGACTCTTAGTGCTTCCAACTTGTAGAAAAATATCGTATTACGTAATCTGTGTAAGTAAAATTGACTCCATAAGCACAGAGCAGGTTTGCACTGACATTCTGCCCATGGGCATGAGAGAGGTAAGCTTTAAGTGAGACAGTGAAGTTTGATAGCATGCAATTTGTGGCTCTGGAAAGACAATTGACCTAATACTGTGGCCGTTGTTCCATCAGCGAACTTGATTGTTAGGGTGCCGCTCTCAGTCACATATGTGTGTGTGCGTAAGTGGCATCAACCACGCTAAATGGAAAAACTGTTTTCTCTTAGTGTATTATTGCTGATAAATGGTACTTCATTGAGAGAATCCGGTTCGCCACGTACCCACATCCAGATGCACGCAACTATCAGCGACGCAGTTTTGCTTAAGTATCTGTGCTGCTTTAATACCGGGCTACAGCATTTCCAACTTTATTCACCTCAAGAAAAAACTGCATTTTTAGCTTAGAGGAGTTTTCAAATTAATCGACGAATTTTACGTCACATAGATCGGTTTACGCGGTCAGCCTAGAATAGCGCTTAGTTGGGTACTTGGTCAATGAAACAAACTATCCCATGAAGGAATGCGAATAGTACAGTTATACAAACAGTAACACATTAACCAGGTTTCCGCGGTTTAATTTTCTTTCGATATCAAGGGAAGTGATGGTATGTTGTTCATTTTCAGTGAAAACAGTAATCCTGCGAGCGGAACCCAGAGGTGGTGGACGCAGTCCCGTGGTATTCCAGAACAGGTCAGCCCAACCCTGCATTAATGACCATATGAAAAAGTCTACGGATATCCATCTCATCTTAATGGTCGTTCTTGGGACGATTGCTGCGCGCTGCACAAGTGGGAGTCATAGACTTCCGGCCGAATAACCCAACGTAAAGATACGTGTAGATCAAATGAATTCTAAGAAATCTCTCAAGAATATGTTCATGCGCTTATGGAGTGCTTCATTACCCTCCCCTTAACAACCTCTTCTCTTGGAAATTTAACAAGCAAAGCTGTTGTGAAATCTTCGTGCAAAAATGGAATTACAATTCCCCAGGTTTCGGAGAGGACGTTTTACAATGGAGCGTTTGGCTTTGAAATGCAACTCCTGTTGCCTAGTTGCCATAAATTTAGCAATGCGTAAAGTATCTATATAAGACTCAATATAGCTTTCAGGTATACGTTTGGCCGGACCATCTATCGTGACTTGAAATCACCAAATTTAACTGATTAACCCCTGAAGTCATGTCCGTAGCGGTGAGTGTCTCGTCACACCGGAGACTGTCACGAAGCGCTTTATAGTTCAAAGTAACCAGCAAATATTGTGACAATAATGAAAACCTTGGTCATAAATTTGGTTTTCATTTATATAATTTCAACGCGAACTACTCAGCGCCCAACACAGTCGAACTACTGGAGAAATCAGGTGATGATTTGTGCACTGAAACTTTCACTGCTGGGGAAGTCTTCTGAGAAGTAGTGTACTCAACTATCGAGAGCAAACAGTTCTTAACAACATAAAACTACGTGCACCATCATACACAAGCAAAGAGTACCATCGAAGGTAGTAGAACTATGATTGCAGCCTATGATTTTGCCCAAACAGGTAATGATTGCGTATTGTGACCTTGAAGTGATACCAGCCCAACTTGGTGGCACACAATCAACCGCGCAGCACGCTCCACTGCACTTATACAATCATGTAAATTGCGAGTCAATTTTTTCACCTCCCGAGGAGCTACAGTATATGGGCACACATTATGTAGCGTGACATGCTAAGAACCCAACTTGGTGGCACACAATCAACCGCGCAGCACGCTCCAGTGCACTTATACAATCATGTAAATTGCGAATCGATTTTTTCGCTTCCCGAGGAGCTGCAGTATATGAGCACACATTACGTAGCGTGACATGCTAAGAGCAGATCCTCAGATGATGAGATGTGCTATTGGCCAACATATCCTGGCAAAATATTGTTTGAACGTAATTTAAGCCGGCAAAAGCTTGAGCGGAAAGCACCCTCACTTCCTAAAATGCGGTAATTCTAATGTCGATTAGAAAAAAGCAGTTTAGAACCATTCCATTTGTTTTCCTTTAAACAACTATGAGAACTGTAAACATAAGAAATGCTGAAGGTTTCTTGTCGTTTGCTCACAAGGGAAAATCTAAAAAAACGAGCACGGTTAATTACACTAAGCACTATACGCCCTAACTTTTTTGTGGGTAATTCGTTAGGCTGCTAAAAAAAACTAAAATGAACTAAATTTCTTTTGCACTTCTGTGGAAATCTACTGTTATGCCAAAACGTCTGTCTTTCTCAACAGATTCTTGATATTCGAACAGCGAACTTGGGGTTAAACTTTGTTTTTTTCGCCATCATTGCAGAGCCTTCCTTCGTCTGTTGGCTGATCTTCAAATGGAATTTTCCGGGAGGTTCTTCTAAGTGCCAATAGTACATGCACTTTTCTGACAGTCGAGCAAAAGGGTTGTAGTCTTGATGATAAATCTAATATATGCTGGTCCACAAAAACAGTATGGTGTTGGTTAATCAGTTGAGTACAGCCTGAACACTTAAACGTAATTTCTCGAAGTACAGAACCTTTGGTCTGGCCCGGGCGTCAAATAACTCAACCGTGAAGACTATGTTAATAACTTTTTTATATTTTAAAAGGAAAATTTTTGAGACGTTCATGAACTGTAGAACTTGATACGTGGTAATGTCTAACAGCTTCAGATAAAGGAGACCAATAATGGCTAAATCAGTGCATTGATTTACAGCAACCAGCCGACATTAGTCAGAATCATTTATTATTTTGTGCCAGCCTTCATGTCACTATTTGGTTGAGCCGGCCAGTTTACAGTAAACTACATTTGGATGGTGCGTGGGAATTGTAGAAAACTTTGACTGCTTTAGGAGCCCCTGACGCTTATCTGAAATGTAATTCTGCAACCAGCATTCTTCAGCTTAACTTTTATTCACTAAACTCCCGTAGATCTACTGCATTCGATCTAAGCACTACTTTAGATGAATGTTTCAACACCTCTGTCGGTTCGTCACCCAGCTGGTCAGTGCCCACGTGGACGCTTTAGACAAGAGTGTTCGCTTGTTCCACAACCAACTGAAAATGCCATAACATCGGACGATGTTTCTGGTGTTCTATTTTGGCTTTCGTTCTTTCTATTCTGACCTTTTCATCTCAAAGTTCACCTGTCTTTGCGCAAGTTGTAAACAAATGCTTTCGCTGAAAAACTACTGAAGGTATTCCATCTTTGAATCACATTTCACAGTTGAACATTATGTGCATCTAAAGGTGAAATTTCGAGATTGGAGAATCAAATATACGGCCCCTGAATTTAGTCTGTTCTTACATGCGTGACACGCATTGAAGTTGAATCGAGCATGTGCCAACAAACAGCTTCATAAACAAATAAACCTGAGGAAGTCCTGGGATAAAAGATGTTTACAAGGCGTAAAAGGGTCACCAAACAGGATTTATACGCCCGATTAGCTACACTAAAAAGAATGAAAGTGTTTATCTCGTGGACTGTTGTATCATTCTTGAATGAAACTACCGGAAGCTTTGAAAACAGCCCGGCAACGCTGCAAAAGGGAATTCTTTCTGATGCTAATTCGAGATAACTTACGGGGAATGACGTCTTGATCAGACAACGTCCCTAGAAAAAAGGAATTAGCGACCTATTTTCATCGATTAAACTGAGCAATGTCCAATTTAAAATATAAGCACTGGAGCGCAAACCTGGATGGCTTTATATCACAAGCTAAAGAAGCAACATGGCATCTTGAAGCCTTAAATAGAAGGTCAAACAAGGTAGCAAAGGCGTGCCTTCATTTTCAGGCCTGCCTGAAACATCTGGGTATAATGAATTGAAATAAATTTTTTATCAAGGTGGATTTTTTATCAAAACTCGGCGCTTTCAAGAAAAATCAGGGAACTATCTCCAAAAGTTACATTTCAGCAGAGAACACCTGGTCCAGCAGGCTGAAAATTTCGTTCCATTCACCCGTTTAGTTCTCATGTGCATTATGCATCCAAAAAACTAGGATGGGGGCGTGATGATATTACAGACATCGGTGTTGTCTAGGAAGCAAAAGGAATGTTTAAAATGTATGTTTAATGCTGCATAAGTATGAGGATAACAGGTTGACTATGGTAAATTCAGGCGGCGGTTTGAATTTAATATTTCTATTCGGTCGCTGATTAATTTTTGAGTAGATACTTCATATGGCATTTGACAACGCCGCAGGCTTCCTCAATCTCACTGATGGGTCCACATTAACGGTTAAATCGATAATGTCATTTGGCGTTTAGCAGCAAGCTGCACACACCGTCTGTGTTTGATTTACGTCCACAAAGGCACCCAAAGCTAAAATGCGATTTTCCGCAGATTGTTCGGAAGTTCATTTAGCCAGCGCTCAAATAGGTAAGTAAACCACCGCCCGACTTTTCCTAGGTACTCCTAAACCAGCATCGTGCGTTTCCTTCCTTGATGGCAACGAGGTTGATGACACAGAAAACGGTAACGAAGTGATGTGCTTATTTTCTAATCGTGTTTTAGTGTGGAAATTTTACTTCCATCTAAACAACGCGATGGAAAAAATATGAACACAACACCTCTTTCATGACAAATGCATGCCTTGAAGGGTTACTGGGATCAGCCGAAGATCAAAGACTTCAGTCAAACTTACACTTGTCCTCGGATGTCTTGTTCACTACAAAGTTCAAGCGTCAGTTGAGCGTGTTAGATATTTTTTGAAAGCAGTCATTTTCAAAAAATCAGAGTACGCAGTAAAGGAAACAGCTCCTCAAAGGAACGTTTGGGTGGTGTGAGGTGTCTTGAAAATTGTCAGTCTTCCATCTTGGTAGAACTGCGAGTAATTCTTTTTCGAAAACGTTTGGTGACAATCGATGGATTTATTGCTGGGCTACGTTTCGCTTTTGACACAAAATCTTCGTCAGGTCAACTGACTAGGTTCCGAGGTTGGTCGAGATTTAGGGCGGAAGGAGAATCAATCAGCTAAGTCAAGCTAAATCTCTGTTGGGTGTCGGCCGAGGGATTTTAGTGTGTTAGAGTGGTTGAACAAGTGTTGGGTCGGTGGGGAAACCTACATGTGTTTGAGCGCAGCCTAGGGTCCAGTTCTTCTGGTTCGGTTCATTTGATGGTTCCTCTTGAACTTCGTTTGAACCTTCTGTCAGTCTGTGTGGGTGAGCTAGTGCTAAGAAAGTTGTTTAAGAGGAATGCTGTGACCTTTGGACGGTTGGGGTTTCCACCCAGTTTCCACCCGGTTTTTTCTAATGATTCTAAGTGGATTGACAACCACACCGTCACATGTCAACTCGTCTTATCTAAGCCCGCTTTCCATACGCTCGCTAGCTCCACACCCTCGATTCTATTCACGCTGTGAGGCTTAGTAATTTCCACCGCTTCGGCTATCAGCCGCTGTGGTGTGAATCGCAGTCCCCGTCTTAAAACTTTCACATTCTCTAGATCCCGTGTCTAGGGCATGTACCTCCATCGCTGAGTCTTTGACCAGCGAGTAATTCTGTTTTAATTTTCAGCAAAGTATATGATATGTGCTGCACACAAAGTGTTGAATAACCCTAATTCTCCAAAATGTCTTGAGAAGATGCTTGAAACAAACAGATTAGTTGGTAGATGAACTCACCATTTTCTAAAACTGGAACAACTGCAACAGTGGACAAGGGGCTGATTAGTAATTCTCTAGAAATCTAAAAAACAAAACTTCCTAATTCTGCCGTGGATAGAAACGTGCTTTTCCTGGGGTCAGGTATACTTGCCAATGCTTTGCGAGATATTTAAAAACTCTATATATAAAATCAACTGATACATTATCCATATTTTTATTGGGAGTTTGAATTAGATTGTGAGTTAGTGCTTAAAAGCGTTGAAACAGTGCCTTGATGAAGGGCTGATGTTCAGCTACTATTTATCCCGGTTGTCAGTGAACATAAAATTTTTAATGCAGGAAATGTCAAACAACTTTTCCGTTTAGCAAACAAAAGTGTAATCTATGAAATAATGTGTTTCACAGTTGCGTGTGCACTAAAATTCATTATCTAGCCGACCGACAGGTCATCCGCTATCAAGAAGGTTCTCGGCGGGCTTATCATCACTACTCGAATAACGTTCGCGCTTCCATAAGCTTTCAAGTATTTGCAGGCAGATATGACGAGATTTTTAGTCTTTCTGCCAAATAACTGAGACCTATGACCTCATTCATCTAAACTCATAAAGGTGTTGGTGAACGAAACACTGAACGCCGAATATACAATCTGTTCAGTTCCTGTGCATTTATCAGATTGTTTTGGCCCAATGTACAACGCAGAGATCTGTCTTCACTGTCGGTCAGTTGAAAACACCCGCTCATTTCCTCTCCGAAACCATAATTCAGCTTCCGATCTACAGGAACTTTTGGGTTGTAATAGCATTTCTATTAAAATTATAATAGTTTTTTTTTATTTGAGAAAACATTTTGACAATTCTGTGGATCTCATGAGCACTCATTTGAAGCCACGTTCTGATCTGGAATCACTAAACCTAAATGAAGATCGTTTACCAGATATCTTATTAATTCAAATTTATTTAGCATAGCGATAAACCTCCGTGTCTTGAAGAGAAGTAAAATAAATGCACACGGTACGTATTTTTCGGTGTTTAAAATTTTGTGAGAAAGTTTATGGTGTGATTAAATGATACGCCTTGTGACGAAAACATCGCAAAAAATGTTTCAATTTCTAAGAGATGGTAAATGTGTTACTGAGAAGGATTCAAACATTACGCGTGGTGGACAGCTCCATTGATACTAAAACAAATCAAATAAAAAACGAGCCGTACATGTGAAACCACTTTTGTCGTTACATAAAGCTGTGATCTGTGATATTTGTTTCATGCTACTCTACTGGTTGTTGCTTCAATTCATTGATTTCTTTTGATACATCTTCATTACTTTCAAATTCCTTTAAGCTGCAGTAATAACCGTATCACAATGATGACGCATCCAAAGTCAGAATTGTTTGGGCTGGTTTTAATTCTCTTTTGATTCCAAAAACAACCAAATTAAACTTTTCATGTAAACGCATGTGGGTGTTCTTGACCGGCAAATTTTATATGTTAATGTAGAAGCTTCGCACAAACGGCACTTCTAGGCTTATCAGCATAGATCTTATATCATTTCCTTGCCTACATACAAACGCGCTAAGTCCATAAGGCTACTTATGGTTACTTTCACACGTGTCTAACTTACGTAAGTTACCCTTGAAAAACCAAGGGATCACCTTGGTAACCTTAGTACTGCCAACCTTATTCATTGCAGGACTTTTTGAATCTCTCGGAAATATGATTTCCTTATGCTACTGTCCGAAGGCCAGCCTTCCCTAATAACCGTACATCACATCATTTGGACGGATGCGTCACCTGCAGGACACGGACCAAACGAAGGCATGCCCTGATTGGTCATAATGCCAGCCAAGCCGGGTGGCGCATCTTTGCCTCGACGCTTCTCGCCCCCTCACGGAGATTCTAGCACGGCCTTGTGTAACACCCTGCGATTACCCTATAGATACAGTTCTAATAATTTTCCTTTGTCTCCATAAGGGGCTGTGTAGAGCTACCATGCCTTTTAAAATAGCATAGTGGGCGGAGCAGGAAGCTAAGGGACCAATGCAGAGTCGCACTACCGTTCAGCAAGACACAGCAGTTACACCATCTGATAGGCCTAGAGTGAGCCTCCAAATATAATCCCAGCCGATTCACTTCTCCACTTCATCGTTCCTGCGAGCAACCTGCTCACAAATATTTTTAGCTCGTGCATTTCGAAGCAGACCACTAGAGCACTTTTCAAAATTTTCCAGGTTACTCTATAATCAAAGATGTTTTTCAATTTTGGAAAATTTGCTTGCGGATCACCAGTGATTACTAGTATTTCTTTAGTACTTCAAGCCCTTTCGACCTCGAGATAGCTCCTTGGTTAGGCGGCCGGCTTATAGACCGAAAATTCCGTGGTTAGACCCCAACCTCGCACCTCGACTACTCTTGCCCAGGCTTGGACAACCTGGCATTATTCTGGCCGTCGTGCCTCCTTCCGGTGGCATGGCTGCTAGGCTTCAGAAGAGTGCTACAACTAAACGACTTTTTTCGAGGTGCTTTCATCTAGATTCTGCTTGATCTTTTTGAACCGTGGTGTTTTGGATTGGCAGAAAAGGTTTTGGCCTACTTGGTTTTTCAAAAATCATATCGATTTTCTTGTACGTCAACATTTTTTCATGTTACAAGACCGAACACTGATGAATTAGAAGCTAATCCCCGACTGATCAAAATGAGCTAAAAATCTACTGATTTCTGAACTTTTGGTAAACAGTTTTCAGAATCGTCAACAAGGCAGACATAAGCTTTGGCGTTTAAACTAGGTGTTACTACTAATTGAAACAGTACAACTTATCGAGAAATATTACACATCACATGGTTCCAAAACTGGCTCCTGCCGGAATCGAAAGAAATACACTCGATCTCGGTATGTTGGGCAGGTCTGTATACTTCTTACTAGAATTTGGTAACCGATTTGCAACACCCCGGGCTGGATTGGGACCGTTTCATTGCCGATGCAGATATAAATACAGGCACAACGTATTGCATACGTAGAGTAGGACCGGAGAGAGAGATTCAGCTGGGTTCCAGGTGAGTCTCTCGAAAAACCAAATTAGTTTGCCAATTAGTGTATATTCAGCGATATGTAATTTTATTCAAATAAGTGGCCTCTGATTGTTTTCCTCAGTAGTAACTAGTCATTTGATCAAGAAAATGAAAAGGCACAGAACAGCAGACATATGGGATAACGAAAGTTTAACTGTATTTGTTCTCGTTTATATTTGCAGGAGCACCCTAAACAGTTTGGTGCTATCTAATTTCTTATTTCCGTTAACCTCCAAGCTGGACATACAGTTGTTGCAGGATCAATTCACCTATGATTACTCAAAAGAGTCTTTCAGCCTAATACTTACTCAAAGCAAGATTTAACAACTATTTAAAGGAGCCGTGGTCCAGCACAATATGGCCTCCGTATCTTTCTTCCTTCATGTTTAGAATGCGCCTAGTTACTTGCCTGTTTCCGCACCTGTAAACGTTTTCCTGTACAATAAATAAACGTGCATGTAGAGAAACTTACCCCGCTTTGCATCTTCAAACCCTGTTTGTGTGAAATGAATTCATGCATAAAGTACTGGTATTAGGATATGAGCACAGGTGAAGTGCGATAAAGCTCAAGGTCGAAAAAAAATGCTCGCAGTATGCAGTTCAACAAGTGTGCTCAATAATCATTAAAAAATTAATAATGTGAGCTGATTTCGTGCGTTTCATCGTGTATCAACACTATGATTAAGTAACAAAAATAATAAAATTGCGTATTTGGAAGAGACACTTTGGTGAATAATCATCACTTTCGACATCGATAAACTAACTTGTTTTGCTTCCATCGCCTAAGTGAAACAGTAAGAGGCCAAAAATTACTGGTCTTGTTGTCATCAAGTTTTTCTCGGAAAATCCATGCTAGAGAGACAGGCATGTTACTAAACTATAGACAGAAGGTGTTTCCCTCCAATTCCGAAATCTGGAGGCAAGGTCCATTCGCGGGACATATGGTTCGGTTCGTCCAGTGCGCATTCAAAAGGATTCATAATATCTTAACGGGTACCATTGTACTACGATACCCAAGCTTTGGAACTTTTGCAAGACTATTCCAGGACCCCCAGTAAATCAGCTTCTAATTGAGTTGTAGGCCAGATATCCTAACGCCAAAGGAAAACATGCAAAGGTTCGCACTCTTTTCCACTTAGCATTAGTATGCTGCTGACCGTTGCGGTACCAAACAGCCCGAAATTCATGACATTCACTTGTGTCTTGCATAAGCGGTTCATGTAAAAAAGAAAATCATCTGCGCAGGTTGGTATGACGAGACGCCCAGCACCGCTTGGAAATTGTTTGTTGATATATTGTCCTCAAAAAACAAAACACTTGTCAGAGAATAGAAGTACTTGGAGATTAAAAGCTTCATAATTAAACACCGAGGCCAAGTTGATTTAAAACAATCATTTCAACTAAAAAAATCTGGCCTCAAGAGTTTTCAGGTGAAAATACACTTTTAGAAGGCCAGAGTGCCAGGACAGATAGTTCCGGTTATGCCTAGAGATTAAACTCTACAGGGCTTCCGTACAATTAAAAAAACGTTTGATCCAAACGCACAGTCCTTCTGGTGGGATTGTTAGGGAATTACGTTAAACTTCAAACAAAACGTCGCAGCTCGTACAACGTTATGAAAAATTTGGCCGGTAATAATGGTCTTCATAAAAACGAGTATCGCATGCAGGAAGCCCTGATGTTCGCAACATGCTCAGTGTTTTTCACCTCACAGTTGTGCGATTTCGCAATAGCTACGTCATCTTCTTGCAGGCCAAAGTTAAAAGAGCACAGTCCTCACAACTAGCACCCATGGACAGATTCTCGTGACTAGCCTTCGATTGCGCATGTCATTCCGAATTAAACAACGGTTGTGGTGTTCTACTGCCAAGACGCTGACTTGCAACCAAGAGAAAGCACTCCAAAAACATAAATCCTGAACCTTCGCTGTTAAAACCCTTCTTAAAAATCCGTCGAAGAACAGACTCTTTAGATATTTCTCTACTTGAAATAATTCACACTCGTAGGAGAATACAGAAATTGCCTATTCCTGGAAGGACCACACAGAAGAAACTCACAGTAAATGTGAATTTCTCAGTAAAAACACTTTGCTTTGAAAGAGTCTCACTGTTCTAATGTAGTAGTTTAAAGTTCGAAAGAGGGGTTTGTTGACGCGATTTTAGTTTTTCATGAAGAAACACTCGTAGGACCTAACGAACTACAAGGAACTGCCTCTGAACTATTGAATATGTATCCAGCGTAAAATTTGTTTCACGCGATCTCTCCTCAGGCGAAAAAGATCAGCTGGAAACCAAGATGCAAATACATTGTCGTTGGTTCTACCCATCTTCTTTAAACTTAGAGGATGCGATAAAAATCCCCATGAAATTTCTTATATTTGGGTTGGGCCTGACTGCTTGTAAGGCAAGACATAAATTCATTGCAACACGCTTTCAACAATAGTTTTCAGTCCAATGGTGAAACTAAGTAATAATAATTCAAGTTAATAACTGCCTAATCTCCAGCTTATGCTTCTGCAAGCTTCTATCGTATACTTTGAAACTTTTGGTAGACTGTCTGAGAATTTGATTCCGTTGCACACAGCCCTCAATTGTGTGGGCGTTAGAATATTTTAGACCAAAACTCTCAGGTCACGGATCCAGAAACTTGATGATTTTTCACCAACCAGTGCCAAAAAATGACGTCAACACTTACGGTCACCAAGGTAGTCCATTACTTCAGATCAAGGAACAAAAATAGTCAATAATTCGTCGGACGTTAAAAAACAGACAAGATGCTTTTGCACCACCGCATGTAAAGATTTCTGTTTACAAATATGTTTGTATTGCCACACAGAGTTTCCTCTCTCTCTCTCTCGCTCCATCTGGTCAGCTGTAACAACTTTTCGGTGCCTAACTACCATGCCACCCGAAGGAAGCACGAGGGCTAGGATACTGCCATGTTGCCTAAGCCTAGACAGGGAAAGTCGAGAGGCAGAGGTGGAGTTCGAACCATGGACCTTCTGATCAGTAAGTTCTCCCACTTCAAAACTTTTAGTACTTTATTGAATAGTATAATGATGTGAAATATGATTGGAAATTTACGGTCTGCTAGAATGAAGTACACCACTTTTGAAATGTAATAAAATTAATTCCTAATTTAGGGGGGGGTGTAACTTTCACGGGCCAAGCTATGAACCATTCGGTTACCGGCTTGGCAATTCAATTTGCCAGCTTTCTCAGGTCTTGATGTTTCTTAATCTATGACTGTAACAGAATTGTATTGCAAAACAACATACACTTTGCAACGGAAGAGTGAAAAATTAACAGCAGAGTACTTAAATGAACGAAAGAGAACCTTATGGTGGAAACCACCATTAGTAAAGGAAACTACTCACAAGGTTGCTGAAGACTCTTCAACAGCCCCAAGCTTCTCTTGGAGTTCATCAGGTAGGCGCAGTCCCCGAGTTCCCGTCAACCTTGTGATCTACTTGAACCCAAATTGGGTTGTTTCCGAGGAATACACACATTTGCAACTCAATTTGGTTTTCACGAGAGACCTAACTGAATGTCTCGTATATGATATTCTACAACTTAATGTGCTGCACACAGTTCACCTCATGTTTCAGTTGGTACGGTATTTAAGATATCGCAGCACATTTGGTTGTAGAATACCATAAACGAGAGATTCAGTTAAGTCTCTTTTTAAAAGCCAAATTGATTTGCAAATGAGTGTATTCCACCATTAGTAATTTTCTGTTTGATCAAAGACACCAGCTACATCTTGCATTCTAATACGTTTTACTCACTTGCGGTGTAGAATTCCTTCCATTCTATAATTGAAAAGATTTTTACCAGTATACTACTGGAATTGCGTGTCCATGATATAACGGGGTTGATGGTGTATATTTCGGTTGGTTTAGACACGAATTTAAACTGGCGAAATTGTGTTTGTCTAAATAATTAGTCCTGGATTGTTTGTTATCTTTGGTCATATTTATAGTATATACATTCTAGTAATTTCATGCCAAAGAATGGAATAATTGGGCCGCTCCTTGCATTTCCCGTAAATGATACTGCTGTCCAGCTCTCCGTATTTAAAAATCAGTGTTCATCCTGAGTAAATAAAGTCGTATATATGAACTTTCTGCTGGTATCAGCGGAACAGTTAGCGTGAACGGTCTATAAAAGTAAAAAGCAATCCCGCAGCGCTTTCGTGGACGTTTAACCAACTAGCGGGACACATTTCACAGTGGCATCTCGGAAATTCCCACCTATATAAGTCTTCTTGTTATGCTAATAAGAGACTGATGATATTTGTTATAACCGCGGCGAGTAACGAAGTTGTGTGCTTGTGAATAACTATAGGCATGCTTACATCGGGTTATTACTTTCCATCATGGGTCTGGTGGATGTATCTGTTTATCACTGAGACTCTTCAGTTTTGCGTATCTTTGACTCTGTACAGTTTAACGAAAATCTCAGAGGACCAGGGTTTTGGAGACTGTAAAAACCCAGGGCTTGATAACACCTATTATTATCATCGTAATATAGGTAACACGGTCTGGTTCTTGTCATATATTTTGTCTTCTCGGTTATTTGCAACTGAAAAATTCTTAGATTCCCAAAGGGAAAACGTCACGTGATTGCTACGATGTCTCCAGCTGATTGTCTAGTACGCCGTTCTTTGCTTTCACTGTCATCTGATCCACCTTAGCTGGAAGCACGATGGGTACCTTTACTATCTATTTTTCAAAGCTCGCTAATTTCATTCTCGAATTGAATTTAGTTTCGTAGGATGGAACTAGGAAGACTCTCCTGGAAAAATCAAAAGGAGGTGGTGGGGGGAAACGTCGGAATTTTTCCATCTTACTCGACTATGATGTAAAGAATAACTGTACACTTTGATGAGAGCAACTTAATCGTAGGACGTTCATCAGCTTACTTGAATGCCAATCTGTGTATTGAAAGCAGTTTTGCAGACAAGTAGCGATGAAAACTAATGGCAGCATAAGCAAAAATGACAGCGTGAAAAGCTGCAACAAACCAAAAAGCTTTCTACGAAGCAGCCAATGATGTCTAATGGAATTCAGTAGATTTACAACAGGTGTTATTTTGTGTCTGTTCCATCTTCATTTTTGAGTCCCTAGTTAGACAGTGTGCTCACAGCGTTGGAAGGTCGTAGTTCAACTCGACTGCATAACCGCCGAATAGTTTGACCTTTTTTGTAAGCAAAATTTTATGGACGTGTTTTAGGTCGGTAATAAAGTGAAAATTCGGATGGCCTTCTCATCAGCCCAAGTATTTCGGTCGCCTTCTTCGGGTTACATATGCATTCCAAAGCCGATTTCTAGCTGATGTTTCACAAACTAAACATATACAAGCCAAGCTGTTAGTTTGCAAAAGAACAGATAATTTTGTCGTATTTATATGTCAGATGGCTGACAGACTGGAGAGACTACTCAAAAGTTTAAAGTTACGACCAACACAAGACTTCTGTTGATGACACGGTGTTACTTGTTCGCATAGAAATGGGTGGCAACTACCATTTACTTTATGAACTGGATTTTGTTCTGTATCAAGGTAACTTTTCATTTGAAAGTACATTATTTAAAAATAATCTTTTTAGGCAAAACACAGTTTTACATGGCCACACCGACTGATATAACTGAACGGATTTGGTCGCAAGCTATTCCGAATCTGATACAAGACATATGCTTACGTTCCAAGAAAGCCCCGATTGAAAGGAAAAAGATCTTTCCCATTTCTGTGAACTTGAAACAAACTGCGGCTTCCTAAAACGATTGCAAAACTTGACTGTTGAACGAAAGGATGTGATCGCTCCTGAGTGAAGCTCAGAACTATTACCAGTGCGTTTTAGGAAGCCCAAGGAACTAGAAGTAGCTAAGAGCTAGGGTCGGTAAACTGAGCGGCTAACTGCAGTTCGGTTAAAATTGGATTGTATATAGAGACTTATCCAGCACTTTGTCCCAGCCTAGATGAAATCGCCTGTATTCAGAGATCCTTGAAAGCGAATTTGCCGTTTTAAAAACTGTTATTTTTTGTTTATTTTTCACGCCTTACTGCAGTATAAAATGTATGCGAGTGAACTGAACGAATTGCACAGAATTTAGACTTACCGTCGACATCCTTTGGTGAAATAACTATGAAGAGGTGAAAAAACGCAAATTTGGGATCGTAGACTTACATCTACCTTACCCTAGTATAAACATTTTTCACCAAAGTTTTCTGACAAACTGACATAAACCGATCAGCGCTATGCTCGGTGTTTCAATTTTTCGGGCCGAAGTTCGGAAATAGAGGCGAAACTAATTAAAAGCTAGATCCACATACACGCAAGTGAATAAATTGCACAAAGCTCTAAATGAGGTTTGGCGCTCGCCAGTTTGTCGTTATGGGCACATTGTGAGTTCGAGATTATACTCAAAGTAAACAAATTAAACCTTTAGTTCGTTAAATTAAGGTACATATGTCAACGCCTACAGCAGCAGAGTGTTTTGGTGCTTGTTGTATTCGAAACAAACGAAAAACGAAAAACCCAAAGTCAGTTAATCAGACTGGAGTTGGCTAGATGTCGTTTAGGTGTCCCACTGCCCGAAATTTGGGTTGGACTTCCACTCTCTATGGAATTTCAATTCGGACTTTGGTAAATCTGAATTCACCAGGCGATTAATGAAAAAAAAAGACTGTTCGAATACTAGTAACTGCATGTGAATATCCTCTGTGGTCGTTGATTTATCTGCAGATGTAACTGCTAAGCTGTCCACGGAAGATTGCGTGTCATTTTGTATGTAACAGTTGTTTACTTAGAAACAGATTATTCCCCCTCTCATTTACAGTGCCGTAAACAATTTCGAATCGTAAGCGGCGTCAGAAAAAATCGTCCAAGATATGAAATACCCGCCAGTACTCAAAATTCTATTCGAATCAACGAGTTAGGCATGCGTCGTTTCGAGTAACATTTCGAAGAACTAAGGCGAACTGTTTCGATAAAAATACACAAATTACATCGGATATGTTTCCACGCAAAACAAGCAAACAAAATATTGTGTGTTAACTAGGAGATACCCGCGAAAGATTGATTTTTAAAAATATGACGCCGAATTTTAGATCCGTTTCTCGCATATGGAGGAACATTACAAATTAAGGGGAAATGAAGTAAATCACACCAGATCGCTCAACGGATCACAGAGAAGAAGCGAGTTTTGCGGACAAGCAGACACGATGAAATAACCCAAAAGAATAGAAAGGTGTGGTACAAAAAGATCGAAAGTAAATCTGAGAGGCAAAGAAAACTCACGGGGATCTTCCTCAGTATTTCCATCAGGTAAATCAGACGTTTCGTCTGATGAAAAACAAAGAGGAAGAGGGCTTCAAAAAAGCTGGAATATACAAACACAGTGGAAAAATTTCCTAAATGGAGAGGGAAAAGATAAAGATAAACACTAAAATACGCCTGAAAGAATAAAATTACGCCAACAAACAAGTAGCAAAAGTACGCATGAGCAAGCACTTGCCCGAGGAACAAAGATAAACATTACAAAATCCA
>NW_008751845.1:873459-875034 GCF_000715545.1 Opisthorchis viverrini
TTCCCGAAGCTACTCATGTTCGCATCGCAGTGTGAGGAGATTCGGTAAGGTTCGGTGAGACCTAATAATCGCACCACTGATCAGCCTGAATTAGCCGATGGGTTGAGTTTCAACTCAACCTATGGGCTGAGAGGTATCGATTTGGTAACTCAACGATTTTCCACCACATGTTCACCCGAATCGGGAGCACATTGTCGCCCGCATGCCGGCGGTGGGACATAGGTGGGACATTGTCGGAGATGATTGTCAATCGAGCGCGTTGATAAATGACTGATAGAACGTACTGCACAGTACTCATTATACTCCGTACTCCATTGATTTTGGGATTTGTGTTTTAGAAGCCAGCGGCTCAATGATGGAGATATCCTGTGAGAATTGATTACAGGGTACTCATAACAATCAAGTAGGGCGATCATTTTGGAAAATTGTTCATCGATTTCTCGCCATGCACGTGATCGCCCGGAGCCAACTGTCGCACCGATTGTGGGTGCTATTGAATATGAACAATCCGCTGCTTCATCACCGGGCATTTGTGTCCAGCTTTGTCTAGTACTCGTGCACCCACCTATGGCGTGCACTCCCTTCTACTCACGAGTACTAAATTGGCAAGAATGATGATGAATACAATGCTCATCATGTCCGTGACGATGCAGATGTCGATAGTAGTGACGATGGCGATTGTGGCGGTGATGGTAATGGCGACGGCGGATGAGCATGATGTTTTTGGTGAAGAAGTAGGGCTATTGAGGAGTCGTGTAAATTCGCCGGAATAACCTGCTTCGTTCGTACATGTCCGGCACGTGCAAATCGTTTTTGTGACTCAGTGAATGTTTGGCATGAACTGCGTTTTGAAAGGGTTCGTAAGCTGAGCGGGGATGATGACCAGAAAAACCCGGTCGATACAGTTAGCTTTATGGGCCTTTCAAAACAAAACCAGTTTGTAGTAATAATGATTCGTATGAGAGTTTAGGTACTGAAGTTACGAGTTAGAAAACCAGGCAAATTGTGGTCAGGCTCACAAGGTTTCCACGTCACAAGGCATAACAAAATGGACTAGTGTTTATGAAATGACGACCTAAAATTCATCACATGCGGTTGTCTATGCAGGTGCGACTGGTGGTTGGGAAAACGGCGGTGATTAGTGCTGACTTACCTTGGCTAATCTCATCAGTTTGATCTGGCAAATCATAGGAAATGTGATCGTGATGAATCAGCCGATTCGGATGGCTTGAAAAAAATTCATGTGAGGATTGTGTTTGGGTTTAATAGATCGTGACCATTTGTGTGTAGTCTGCATTGAGGCACTCTGTCAGTTCGTGTCGTGCAGTAGTAGGACGTTCCCGGTGTAATCAGCTGGTTTTGAATACTGCAAACCGATTTTCATTTGAACCGGTGGGAACCTTCGAATAAGACCTGATGTGTACGGATCGATTCGGCCATACCCTCGTTCTAGTCTACTAGTACGTGCTTCCACTCGTGGTTGAATCTCTAGTCACACGTGATCACCGCCTGTTCGAGTTGGGATTTCTCAGATGCACGTCGCAGTCGTTGGGTGAATCACTCTTTCCCGAAGCT
>NW_008751845.1:876592-883042 GCF_000715545.1 Opisthorchis viverrini
TCGCAGTCGTTGGGTTAATCCCTCTTTCCCGAAACTTCTCATCGATTTTTGGGTGTTTGATGATTTTCTTTTTTTGTTTGCCTTAGAGGTCAATATCTGTGATTATTCTGCTTGCGAAATGCGTCGCCTATACTATATTTGGCATTTGCCGAAAGAAAGTCACCACATATCATTATAGGGTAATTTAGTCGCAGGAGGTATCCCTCGTCCGACGATTTTCTCCCTACACTCAGCAATATTGGTCACATATCATTATAGGTTAATTTAGTCGCAGGAGGTATCCCTCGTCCGACGATTTTCTCCCTACACTCAGCGCCCAATATTGGTCTGCAACATAGAGCTCAACTACAGGAAGACAACCCCATCACGCTTCTGTCACATGATAAGCCCTCTACATTGCACGTTAGACCAGTAGCTCTACAAATCGCACCAGGTACCATGGAGTGCGGTATGTCTACACCCACTACAAGGCCTGTAGTTCCATACGCAATGCGCCGCCAGGTTTTCAACACTCTGCACAACGTTTCGCACCTTGGTATACGTTCGATGGTCAAGCTGATTTCACGACGTTATGTATGGCCGAATGTGAATGGAGACATTCATTCATGGGCAATACTTGCCTAGCTTGTCAGCGTTGAAAAGTGATTCACCCTACCCATTCACTCATCGGCATTTTCGCCACTCCAGACGGTCGATTCGACTATGTCCACATAGATACGGTTGGTCCTCTCGAGACACCCAGTGCACTCTCCTTTCTCCTTACTTGAGTCAATCGTTCAACACTGGGGCCCCAAGCCATCCCAACCCCTGACACTTCCGCAAACACCATCGCTCGCGCATTCATCAATGGATGGATTTCCATTTTTTGGGTACCTTTTTTCATAACCACGGATCGTGGTTCCCAGTTCGAAACACACTTGTTCCAACGTTTGGCGGAATTACTTGGATGCAAACGCATCCGGACCACTGCATATTATCCACAAGCAAACGGTCTAGTCGGACGCTTTCATCGACACCTAAAGACTGCTCTTCGCGCGCACGACAACTCACTGAACTGGTCTGACCAATTGCCCATTATACTTCTACATTTACGCACAATGTCCCGCTCTTCACTGCATTGTTCACTCGCTGAATCAGTTTTCGGAACGACTCTCCGTATCTAAGGACAATTTTTCAATCCAGATTCACATGCTCCTGGCGACCCGGTCACTTACGTAACTAACTTAAAATCTTATATGTCACACCTACGCTATTCTTCACCACCAACACCAAACAAACCTTCTTATACCACCCCTGACCTCACAACTTGTTCATTTGTGTTCATACGTTCCGACCGTGTTAAACCGCCTTTGCAGCCACCGTATGATGGTCCCTTTCGTGTNGTTAATTTAGTCGCAGGATGTACCCCTCGTCCGACGATTGTCTCCCTACACTCAGCGCCCAGTATTGGTCTGCAACATAGAGCTCAACTACAGGAAGACAACCCCATCACGCTTCTGTCACATGATAAGCCCTCTACATTGCACGTTAGACCAGTAGCTCTACAAATCGCACCAGGTACCATGGAGTGCGGTATGTCTACTCCCACTACAAGGCCTGTAGTTCCATACGCAATGCGCCGCCAGGTTTTCAACACTCTGCACAACGTTTCGCACCTTGGTATACGTTCGATGGTCAAGCTGATTTCACGACGTTATGTATGGCCGAATGTGAATGGAGACATTCATTCATGGGCAATACTTGCCTAGCTTGTCAGCGTTGAAAAGTGATTCACCCTACCCATTCACTCATCGGCATTTTCGCCACTCCAGACGGTCGATTCGACTATGTCCACATAGATACGGTTGGTCCTCTCGAGACACCCAGTGCACTCTCCTTTCTCCTTACTTGAGTCAATCGTTCAACACTGTGGCTCCAAGCCATCCCAACACCTGACACTTCCGCAAACACCATCGCTCGCGCATTCATCAATGGATGGATTTCCATTTTTTGGGTACCTTTTTTCATAACCACGGATCGTGGTTCCCAGTTCGAAACACACTTGTTCCAACGTTTGGCGGAATTACTTGGATGCAAACGCATCCGGACCACTGCATATTATCCACAAGCAAACGGTCTAGTCGGACGCTTTCATCGACACCTAAAGACTGCTCTTCGCGCGCACGACAACTCACTGAACTGGTCTGACCAATTGCCCATTATACTTCTACATTTACGCACAATGTCCCGCTCTTCACTGCATTGTTCACTCGCTGAATCAGTTTTCGGAACGACTCTCCGTATCTAAGGACAATTTTTCAATCCAGATTCACATGCTCCTGGCGACCCGGT
The DNA here is from genome assembly GCF_000715545.1 of Opisthorchis viverrini. Taxonomy (NCBI): domain Eukaryota; kingdom Metazoa; phylum Platyhelminthes; class Trematoda; order Opisthorchiida; family Opisthorchiidae; genus Opisthorchis; species Opisthorchis viverrini. The sequence continues at coordinate 878,924 of NW_008751845.1, forward strand.
CACTTACGTAACTAACTTAAAATCTTATATGTCACACCTACGCTATTCTTCACCACCAACACCAAACAAACCTTCTTATACCACCCCTGACCTCACAACTTGTTCATTTGTGTTCATACGTTCCGACCGTGTTAAACCGCCTTTGCAGCCACCGTATGATGGTCCCTTTCGTGTTCTTTCCCGTTCCGAAAATCACGTCACTGTTCAGTTACTGGATAAACCTGCAGTCATATCCGTCGATCGCCATAAACCGGCCTATACTGGCTCTACGGAATTCAGTAGCTTCAAACCGCTCACTAACACGGACTCATAACATTCCCCCACGTCTCCACCTTTAGCAAATGACACTCATTTAGACAAACAACGCATCACCCGAGCTGGTAGACGCGTCCACAGGCCAGATAGTTTCGTCGCGGGATAACTCCCTATTAGGTCATCCGCGTTTTTTTTTGTTTCCCCTTTCGCAAAAGGGGGAACATTTGTAGCGGCTACCCCCCTGTCTACATACCGCTGGAAATAATTTTTTTAGCACATCCACATAGACTGTCTATTATCTTGTTTACCCCACAACCACGAACATCACACGACAACATCGTGACTTGCCTGCAAGCTTGACCGAATAAAGTTCACCTCCCGTTCGTTCGCGTCGAGGCGGCTGTAAGTGATTTCACATTGCTATTTTCCCCGTCACAAGTTCACCCCAACCCACACGGGTCAACGACCCTAGATAAATAAACGAGTACACAACACGCACACAGGACACGTAACGAGAGAACAACAGCAAAGGTTGTCCCGGGGTGGAAACGCGGAGCCATTGACACCCAGGCCATGGACAATGCAGAAGGTGTAGCAGTTGAACCTGTAGGGTAAACATCATCTGCGTCCGCACAAATTGGAGAAATTAGTGCGACTCACGTTCAGAACGATAAGTCAGCTTTTACAAACTGTTTCAACGTGTAACTATTACCGTACCTCGTTCAAACAACATGAATTTCATTTTGATGAATCAGCCGATTCGGATGGCTTGAAAAAAATTCATGTGAGGATTGTGTTTGGGTTTAATAGATCGTGACCATTTGTGTGTAGTCTGCATTGAGGCACTCTGTCAGTTCGTGTCGTGCAGTAGTAGGACGTTCCCGGTGTAATCAGCTGGTTTTGAATACTGCAAACCGATTTTCATTTGAACCGGTGGGAACCTTCGAATAAGACCTGATGTGTACGGATCGATTCGGCCATACCCTCGTTCTAGTCTACTAGTACGTGCTTCCACTCGTGGTTGAATCTCTAGTCACACGTGATCACCGCCTGTTCGAGTTGGGATTTCTCAGGCGTAGCTTTGAGATGTGTGTATTTTTTTAGATTCTCTCCTGCCATATATGCATTTTTGATGACTTATTCCTTTTCGATTGTGTCTTTCTCGTAATGTATCTGATTTTAAATTTATGCATTTACTCTTTTTATCTACAGAAATTCTATTCTGTTGGTTGATTTGAAGATTACTTTTTCTTTACCTCGATAGCTTAACTTATTTTTATTTTTTCAGCGAAATTTTGTTGTTTTTCAGATTTGGCAAAACTGTGTGTTTGATTGGTTTGGTTTTATGTTGTTTTTACTGCTAACGTGTTTTCACCACGGACGTGTACGTGTATCACGTCGATGCGTTCGCAATTGGCTTTGAATTTTTGTTAGGGTCATTTTGACACGGGATTTGAATGTCTGGCGCCGTGTTCTCTAGAAGACCCAAGCCTTTCTCACATTTTCTGACAAACATTAATATGCGTTGTGTCCAATTTCATTAACACGTACTTACCGTTCGGAATTGTGGGCTCAGTTGTGTCCCCCGTTAGGTCCGTAAAATGGGGATCCGACTCGGCATCATTTTGGTCGGTTTCTTCACCATTTTCATCTGGTTCATCTTTGACATATGTGTTAGCAGGTACATCGGTTTCTTCATCCAGATTCAAATCGTCTTCATCGATTTCTACATCATACTGATCTATATCATCAAATTCATTGTCATCCCGTTCAGTGATTTTGCGATCATCTGAAGGCAAAGAAGAATTGTCTCGAGAAGTGTGGCAACGCACTGTGAAACAAGGTTAGTTGTGATTTCCAAGTGGAATTGAAATGGCTTGAAAATTGACAGGACACTTGGGTAGATCTATATCTGATAAGATGACACTTATTCTATGGTTTTCAACTGTCCGCTGATTGTGTAAACAAGCCAACGCCTGGTTAACAAAAGAGGTACTTCGCACGTCGGCCGCAGAAGCTGGTCGGTGGATTCATTGTCTAAAGCTCAGTCTCAAAAATAGTCATAAATTTGAATAGATTTTTGTTACTTGAGGTATTTGGAGCTGGTATCTTTGGTGATCCGACTTTCGGCCGTTCCAAAACCATCAGTCAGACATATGAACACAGGTTTCACACTATATCAAATCAATTTTGGAATTTGATTATGCACCCGCGGTTTCAACACAAACTCAGTGTACTGACATCAGGTAACACAGATTGTTATATCTTCTGATTCGCCAATCTGTGGTATCTGGTGCCGACCCGCTCCAGTGCCTAGGGCCGGAAAAAAGTTTCACAGAAGGGAACACAAGTTTTATTACGAACAAGCGAGTGCGAGAGCATGTGTGCGTGCGAATGCGGAAAGTACAACGGTCTCAAGCTATTTGTTGGAAGGTCACTGTCTGAACTTAGTCCAATGCTGACGCACACGGTCTGGCTTTGGTACGAGGCTGTGACGTGCTGCATATTGCGGGGGCGTTGTCTGACCTTGATCAACGCTGACTCTCGCTGCCTGGGCTGGATACAAGGCTGTGAGGAGCTGCATATTGAGGGGGCGTTGTTTGTCGGCACAACATCTGGCGGAGCTGAGAGTCTCAGCAGATTCCGGGCATTCATTGGTTGCTTTCAGGGAGCTGACCTTCCTGATACAGATGCTATATCGTTTTTAACAGTTGTGTGCTGATGGCCAACCAGCAGAGATCGCGAAACCCAATTTAATCATTTCTGGATACTTATATCCCGATGATGATTACGAGCACTAGCTCTGCAGTGATACAGATGGCTAATCAGTATGTCAAATTGTCATGCACGAGGTGTAAGGTTGGTAGGAAGAGCGCGTACGCAGGTAAAATAAGACAGGGGCCTCCTCATGGAAGAATTAATGTATGCCATCAGTGTGGTTCTCTCGTCATTCAAAATAATCAACATTGCCAACAGCGTGAGACCTCTTGCTTGATCAGCTCCCCAGACCAAAGTGCTGTGTTTTTCACTTTTGAGCAGAGGACTGTTCTCCCTCAAGACGAGGTCCAACGACTGTCTCTAATGCTTGCAGGAAATTTTTCATCTGACCGCGTCATGCAAGATGCATTAAAACGGCAAACTCCCCACTACCAGCAAATGATCTACGATCGAACTGTTGACCCATAAGTTAGAGTGAATGTGATAAAATAATACATCGTCTCAAAAGGGAATGGCTGAATTGACAATGATCCGCTTGTAAATGCATATAGTTTTCTTTACCGAGACTACTCAAACACTATGGATTTCCGCATTAGGCCATGACTGACTTATTGATCGGCTGAGCTGTTCAAAAGTTCAATCAATTCCTGCGCACGATCTACATCACTTAGCAGTGAATGTAGACTCAAAATTGATATAGTATGACCTGTTTAGACCAATCAAAACTGATGAGCCCAGGAGGGATCCACGCTTTAAAACACACACACGCACAGTAAAACAGTAACAGTGATTGTATTACTACCCGGTTACTGCTACTAGGTGGACCAATTCATTTTAGGATTTCTTCCACTCCGGAAGGACTTTCCTGCTACATATGCTCCTACAGCCCACTAAGAAACACTGTGCATTAGTGAGGAAAAAAGCAAAAGGAGGCAATTGTGGGATTGCTACTGCAGCCAGCGAATCGATGCTTTTTTCTTGGCAAAAACTCCAATGAGGTATATAATTGACAGTTTGGTTAACCCGGCCCGAGATAAAAGTAGATGAGAAGCATTTCAGAGGGGTCTGGCAAACAATCGGTGGATTTATTGCTGGGCAACGTTTTGCTTTTGACACAAAAGCTTCGTCAGGCCAAGTGAGTAAGTA